>NC_092276.1:15465166-15527666 GCF_036320965.1 Panulirus ornatus
TGTGTGAGTGTGTGTGTGGTACGCATCCGTATGTTTGGATAAAAAATACAACGCATCTGTAACCCGGAAGCGGTTCATCAACTCCCCACGTAATCTATGACACTTCCGGTGGTCACCCACGCCACACACACACACACCACACATAAATACACAAACACACACACACACACAGACACACACACACACACACAGTGAGACCACAGCACCTCCTGCCACCAGGCTCTAGTACACAAGACACACCCTGGGCTCTGTAAAGTACAAGGTTGAGTAGTACAGGTACACGTGTTTTACTAGGCCATGACTAGGGTAGGGAAACTACAGTGTTGGGAAGCAACACATAAATAATACAAACCCGGGTACAGCAAACACTTGAACGATCACAAGGGAAATATGAAACACACAAGTGTTCTATGAGAACACTCAAGTGGATATAGATTATACAAAAACGTAGATAGCCACCTTTGGCCATACTCCCCCCAACCTCAGGTGTCAGACGGAGGTGAAGGTGGCCAGCTTTTGGCAAGGATGCCGAAGCGCTCATCATTATGCTTGGGCGTAAGATGTTCCACGACTAAACACACGACACAGTACCACGAGAAATGAATTCATACGTAAACCTTCACCAAAGTGCGGACGTGCAGACCCAAACGTGGACGCCGAGGGCTGTTAAGCAGTTCCTCTCGAATTCGTAAAACCGAACTGAACACAAATAACCAATAAACACACACACACACACAGGGTACCGCACGTACGTACGTACGTTGTGTATGTGCGTCAGGATCGGGTGTATGACGTGGGCGGTGCATCAGCCCTCACTGTGATAATCAACTCGCCACTTGTTCTCTGCTCTCATTCACTCCTTCCTTGTTTATTTGCATTCACTGACCACCGTTCCACAGTGGACGGAGTCCGGCGCAGGCCTGATGAATAACATGCGCACCAGACTGGACTAGAAGACTGCACCAGCGCGAGGGTAGCGTCACGTGAGGTCGACAACGTACACGTTACGTGGAAACTTCTGCCATCTGAAAACCTGTGCGCTTTACTGCTACTAACTTCCGAAGTTAAGTCTCGTCGAAGATGACGCTTTACTTCGGGGAGAGAGAGAGAGAGAGAGAGAGAGAGAGAGAGAGAGAGAGAGAGAGAGAGAGAGAGAGAGAGAGATGGGGGGGGCTGTTGCTCGACAGTTTGGTCATTAGCAGCTCAGTCACTGTTTCAACTCCCCCTATAGCATTTCTCTAAATGATCTTTTTTCTAACAACTTTATAGCCTCTCTCTCTCTCTCTCTCTCTCTCTCTCTCTCTCTCTCTCTCTCTCTCTCTCTCTCTCTCCACTGACCTACCCATCTGTCTACCACGCAAGGCGACAAGCACTACGCGTTCGGCGTTCGGTCTGCCAAATCGCGTTGCAAGTATTGTAACATTTTTTCTCTCTCTCTATTTTACAGCTATTACGGTGGCTTCTGTTCCCGGTGGTGGTGTGTGTTTCTTGCCCCCTTCCTTCCGTCATCAACGACACCACAACAGCCCACACATCTCACGCTGGCAACCCGGGGAACTACCTCGTTACTTCCACATGTACATGCGCAGTGGCTTCTGTCTGGAGGTGGACTTGCGCACGTCTGTGCACACAGGGGCCAGGACCTCCCACATTACAGAGGCCCGAGTGGTTCATAAGTGGACTACCCCCCCACAGCAGACACCCGTGCATCTCTCTCTCTCCCTTACTTGGCCACCACGCTCAACAACACCCACCACAACACAATACAACACTCACCACGCACCGCAAATAACGACCCGTGACTCACAACGCCGCATGCAATCGATTGCACCACAACTCCAGGCGATACAATAGACGAATACAACAACACGCACCACAACAAGACATTCCCAACACTGCACATCTGAACTCATCGTGTACAAATGATAAGAAATTCAGACGAGCAACGTGCACAATGCCAGATCCTGGCGGGGATAGAACATGATCCCCGACTGTACAAGTACATCAATGTACACCATTGTACAACGATGTGGTCATGACAGAACACCACTGTCCACAGCCCATCATACACACACACACACACACACACACCGAGCAAAAACTTGCATCACTAACGTTTACTGTCCCTCTCCACAACCCCCGGAACCCCAGAAAGAGTTCCGACACAATCCCCCAGAGAGAGAAAGGGTTAAGAAGGACCACTTCCCCCCCCCCCACTCCATATCCTGGCGGGGGTATGACTGTCACCCCTGATCAGTCCTCCCCCCCCTCCCCCCAACCCTCCTTTAAAACCTTGCGCGTGCGCGCACACATATGCTCAGCTCTGATGTTCACAGTCTCTGCCTCGCCCCCTGAGTGGCTGGCTTATCTCTCTTGCGTAGACCTGACCAAGTGCGTCCGAACATTGTCTCGCACTATCTTGTCCTACTGTCTCGCAGAGTCTCTCACTAATGTCCGTGATGTGGTCTGTCTCATCACTGTCTCCCTGAGTCTGTCTCTCTGTGGCCCGTGATGTGGTCTGTCTCATCATTGTCTCCCCGAGTTTGTCTCTCTGTGGCCCGTGATGTGGTCTGTCTCATCACTGTCTCCCTGAGTCTGTCTCTCTGTGGCCCGTGATGAGGTCTGTCTCATCAATGTCTGAGTCAGTCTCTCTGTGGCCCGTGATGTGGTCTGTCTCATCAACCCGCACTATCTCCTGGATATCTTTGTTGCCATTGACTTCAAAAGTCTCTTCATCTCCCCCCTCGATCACTATCTCTCTCTCTCTCTCATCTTTAGCTTCTTTATCTCTCCCTTACCCCCAGCCTTGACCTTTGACCTCGTGTGACCTCCAGCATCTCCCCACCGTCCCTGACCAATCCCAGGAGAGGTCCCTGTCATTCCCTGCCATCACATGTACAACCCATCTCTCCCCCCGGCCCAAGGTCCTCATTACTCACTGTACTCATCATCATTCATGTTATTCACACCAACATCAAGACTCATCATCATTCATGTTATTCACACCAACATCATGACTCATCATCATTCATGTTATTCACACCAACATCAAGACTCATCATCATTCATGTTATTCACACCAACATCAAGACTCATCATCATTCATGTCATTCACACCAACATCGAGGCTCAGAGTGTAATAAAACAAAAACCAGAAAATTCATTTATTCACTACGCAGCCTGTGGGGGTAAGAGGGGCCTATGTGATGCAGAAGTCACTGGTCGACCTTTTAAAACCCGGACAAATGAACTGTAGAAACATGTTTTTGCTTCATGTAACTGTTCTTGCTCCCGCTGCGCATCATCTTATATATATAGATTTTTTTTCTTTTTTTGCTTTGTCGCTGTCTCCCGCGTTTGCGAGGTAGCGCAAAGAAACAGACGAAAGAAATGGCCCAACCCACCCCCATACACAATGTATACACACACACGTCCACACACGCAAATATACATACCTATACATCTCAATGTACACATATATATACATACACAGATACACACATATATATATATATATATATATATATATATATATATATATATATATATATATATATATATATGCTGCTTCATACATCCTTCTTTCAGAAAGTAATAAGACAGGAGGGGAGGATTTCCTACCCTCTTAAGTAATCACTTCACCCCCGTTAACTACTAGTTCCTCTCTCGTCACGACAAGTGCATGACACACTGATGCCGACGTCTTCACCTTACAACTTAACTACTGAGCTTCACCCTAATAACAGAAGGTCTCCACCCTAGAAACCGCCTTCACCCTGAGCCCAGTACATCACTTCTTCCTGCTCGTCACCCTATATACTGGTCCTCATACTAGCGAGAGTCCCTCACACTTCACGTATATCCTTCGTGGTAGAACCTTAGTCCCTGACCAGACCCTCACCCTAATGAGGACTATGCACACTAGCCATCGTCCTGAGCCTCTGCTTCTGTCATACACCCTACACTATACACCCTCACCACAAGCTGTCTACACCCTGGCACACTACGAACCTTCCTTCACCTCAACTACTGCCCTTCACACTTACCGTATTACCCAACACTCTAACGTCAGAGTGTCCCTCACACTAATTACCACCCCCTCACCTTAACTAGGTGTCCCTCACCCTCGACCGGACAGCCGGTTGCAACACGCACCGGACGCCTCATCCCCGCACGTCTTGCTCATCCGGCCATCATGGTGGATACAAGCAAAAAAAGTCGACCTTCTGGTGCCGGGCTTCCAGTGTGGACCTGGAGGGTCGCCTCGCCAGGTGGTGGACGGGCGGCTGCACCTCCTCCAACCAGCACGTGCACCGCCAGGCAGATGGTCGCCGCTCCAGCAGCAGCTGGCTGACTGGTTGGAGCGTGTGTGTAGGGTGACAGCTGGTTGGTGCGGCGCGGGGGCCCCTGGGCAGCTGGCGGCCTCACAGAGGGCGTCACACACACACACACACACACACACACACACACACAGTCTCGAGTAACTGTGGCCTCCCGTGTATGGCTCTGGACTGCTGGAGGCGCTCTACCGCCGCTCCTCCTGGAAAGCATGGACAGACTTCCAGGGACCCCTACCCATCGCCTGGAATAATGGAAAAGAAGAGGAGACGGGAGGAGGACGGGCAGACGGGCCAACAGGACAGAGTGGTGGGACGGGAGAACACAAACGCCAGGGAGAGACAGCAAGGCGGGCGTAATGGACAGAAGACACACGGAGGTGGCAGGCGCCCTGGGAGGAGAAGAGACAGTGAGGCAGAAGCAGTGAGGACGAAAAAAAAGAAAACGGTACAGAGGGAGACAGACGTCCAGGGAGATGATACCCGTCCTTGAAGGTCGAGAAACAGGTTCCTTAAGGCTCTCCAGACCCCATCCTGCAAGGCGCTGGTGGAGGTGAAGGCGACATCCACAACCACCACATGGAGCAACACCAGGTGACGCACCACCCAACTGCCTCCTCCTCTCACCACGGCCGAGCTGGTCGACCGAGCTGTTGGAAGCCGCGGCTCACAGGCAGACGTAATCACCACCACCTGGCTTTAACCACGACGTACCGAAAACTAAATGCAATGCAAAGACAAAGTGAGACGGCAGAGGTGAAGGAAGGAGAGGGGGAGAAGATGGCTGGAGACCGGGGAGAGGGGAGCCTGGATAAACAGGGCACAGACCATAATCTTATCAGTAAATCACATCCTTATCACACAAGATGGATCTCATGGGTTCTTATCACCTCTGACGCCACGGCCTTATTGACTCACCAAACGTTGTGTGTGTGTGTGTGTGTGTGTGTGTGTGTGTGTGTGTGTGTGTGTGTGTGTGTACCTGGTGACTCCCTCCAGCACTTGTCATCCTGACCGAAAAAAATAAAACTCTATCAAGTCATGTGGTATGAGTCAGTGTGCTCATATTCCGAGCCCACGAGAATTATGAGTAACCTTCCTCATACCATCTCACTGGAAGGTATTGCTCCTAATACGTTGACATGAGTGTCCAGGAGCCACGCCCTGGCCAATACCCCTCACCAGCAGCTCAAGCAGGGCTATACGACAAACGGGAATACGTCTCATAACAATCTATTACAGGGAATATTCTAACTGGTCCATACTATTGACAAGATACCAATATGATTACCAGATTCAGAAACGAGTCTTATTAAAACCGAGTAAACGACTGAAAACTATTAAACTTGGAAAAGAGATGGTTAAGAGGTGATCTAACACAGGCATTCAAAATGATCAAAATCTTTGATGAGGTTTACCTAACAAAAGCTACGTAAGACATGATTCGTCTAACTTCACACATGGCAACGGATACAAACTCGTGGGCAAAAGGTATTACCTCAGATGAGGCCAGGTACACTTACTTCACCAGAAGCGTTAACACATGTAGGTGATGCCACATGGCAACGGATACAAACTCGTGGGCAAAAGGTATTACCTCAGATGAGGCCAGGTACACTTACTTCACCAGAAGTGTTAACACATGTAGGTGATGCCCCCACCACCAGTGGAGGGAGACAAGGCAGCATTACTGATACGTTGAAGAATAAACCTGATAACTATTTCGCTCTAATTCTAGGACTTACATTAATTGCGACTCCTTCGTTATATGAACAGTTTGTGGGTTATTTCTCTTGGGATCATGTGTGTGTGCCTCGGTACTAAGTACAGTAATGAGAAAGAGCTTCTCATCTCGTCCACCATCACAAACAGCCTCACACTGACCCGTGGTCTACGTATTGCAGTTCCAATTCCTTTGTCTTCGTCCGGCATCACCCACACAACCTAGTTCTCCTGTCCTGCGGTACGCCACCACAAACAGCTCGGTACAGAAATGTATTACACACTCCTTAATGTTGTACTGTAGTACAGACCAGTACTATAGTACATTACTGTAGTACAGACCAGTACTATAGTACATTACTGTAGTACAGACCAGTACTATAGAACATTACTGTGGTACAGACCAGCACTATAGTACATTACTGTAGTACAGACCAGTACTATAGTACATTACTGTAGTACAGACCAGTACTATAGTACATTACTGTAGTACAGACCAGTACTATCGAACATTACTGTGGTACAGACCAGCACTATAGTACATTACTGTAGTACAGACCACTACTATAGTACATTACTGTGGTGCAGACGAGTACAGCACTGTAGTACAGACCACTACTATAGTACATTACTGTAGTACAGACCACTACTATAGTACATTCCTGTAGTACAGACCAGCACTACAGTACATTACTGTAGTACAGACCAGCACTATAGTACATTACTGTAGTACAGACCAGTACTATAGTACATTACTGTAGTACAGACCAGCACTATAGTACATTACAGTAGTACAGACCAGCACTATAGTACATTACAGTAGTACAGACCAGCACTATAGTACATTACTGTAGTACAGACCAGTACTATAGTACATTACTGTAGTACAGACCAGCACTATAGTACATTACAGTAGTACAGACCAGCACTATAGTACATTACTGTAGTACAGACCAGTACTATGGTACATTACTGTGGTGCAGACGAGTACAGCACTGTAGTACAGACCAGCACTATAGTACATTACTGTAGTACAGACCAGTACTATAGTACATTACTGTGGTGCAGACGAGTACAGCACTGTAGTACAGACCACTACTATAGTACATTACTGTAGTACAGACCACTACTATAGTACATTACTGTAGTACAGACCAGCACTACAGTACATTACTGTAGTACAGACCAGCACTATAGTACATTACTGTAGTACAGACCAGCACTATAGTACATTACTGTAGTACAGACCAGTACTATAGTACATTACTGTAGTACAGACCAGTACTATAGTACATTACTGTGGTACAGACCAGTACTATAGTACATTACTGTAGTACAGACCAGTACTATAGTACATTACTGTAGTACAGACCAGCACTATAGTACATTACTGTAGTACAGACCAGTACTATAGCACATTACTGTAGTACAGACCAGTACTATAGTACATTACTGTAGTACAGACCTGTACTATAGCACATTACTGTAGTACAGACCAGTACTATAGTACATTACTGTGGTACAGACGAGTACAGCACTGTAGTACAGACCACGAGTACAGTACCGTAGTTCAGTACTGAAGTACAGTGCCGTAGTACAGACCATTAGTACAGTGCTGTGCTAAAGTACAGTACTGTACAACAGTAATATGTGATATTCATTACTAATAGATAAATGGGATTGGCTGTAGTGAAACCATGCCTCTCGTGTGTTAACTGTCCCTTACTGACGCACTGCTAACAGCTGATCACTTCCTTGTGTCGTGGGCTCTGGTGTCACACACACACACACACACACACACACACACACACACACACACCTCGGGTAACAGAGACATATTTCAGGTCTGGTGATTCTGAGATGGTTTCCGATGAATCACACCCACCTGACCACCAACACAGCCAGAGACGACCTCACGTCCAGGTGAACCTTGAGTCAAACCACCAGACAGGACGATGTGGTCCTCGAGTACTGATGACGATGTGGTCCTCGAGTACTGGTGACGATGTGGTCCTCGAGTACTGATGACGATGTGGTCCTCGAGTACTGATGACGATGTGGTCCTCGAGTACGGATGACGATGTGGTCCTCGAGTACTGATGGCGATGTGGTCCTCGAGTACTGATGACGATGTGGTCCTCGAGTACTGATGACGATGTGGTCCTCGAGTACTGGTGACGATGTGGTTCTCGAGTACTGATGACGATGTGGTCCTCGAGTACTGATGACGATGTGGTCCTCGAGTACGGATGACGATGTGGTCCTCGAGTACTGATGACGATGTGGTCCTCGAGTACGGATGACGATGTGGTCCTCGAGTACTGGTGACGATGTGGTCCTCGAGTACTGATGACGATGTGGTCCTCGAGTACGGATGACGATGTGGTCCTCGAGTACTGGTGACGATGTGGTCCTCGAGTACTGATGACGATGTGGTCCTCGAGTACTGGTGACGATGTGGTTCTCGAGTACTGATGACGATGTGGTCCTCGAGTACTGATGACGATGTGGTCCTCGAGTACTGATGACGATGTGGTCCTCGAGTACGGATGACGATGTGGTCCTCGAGTACTGATGACGATGTGGTCCTCGTGTACTGATGACGATGTGGTCCTCGAGTACTGATGACGATGTGGACCTCGAGTATTCACGATCTATGCGACTCTTGGATAAGATGGCCTGACCTCTGACCTAACTTAAGGGTCGGGTCAAAGGCCAGTCAGGAATTTACAGTTCTAATTCCACGTACTGAACAACACTACGAATAGCGACCCTAAATGAGCCTTCTAATTACTTGTTCTCAAAATAAAGAAAAACAGTGAGGTGGCTAGCGTGAGTGTGAGGGGGTGCTTAGTGTGAGGTGGCTAGCGTGAGCGTGTTCTTAGTGTGAGGTGGCTAGCGTGAGTGTGAGGGGGTTCTTAGTGTGAGGTGGCTAGCGTGAGTGTGAGGGGGTGCTTAGTGTGAGGTGGCTAGCGTGAGTGTGAGGGTTTTTTTAGTGTGAGGTGGCTAGCGTGAGTGTGAGGGGGTTCTTAGTGTGAGAAGTGGCTTACGTGAGTGTGAGGGGGTTCTTAGTGTGAGGTGGCTAGCGTGAGTGTGAGGGGGTTCTTAGTGTGAGGTGGCTAGCGTGAGTGTGAGGGGGTTCTTAGTGTGAGGTGGCTAGCGTGAGTGTGAGGGGGTTCTTAGTGTGAGGTGGCTAGCGTGAGTGTGAGGGGGTTCTTAGTGTGAGGTGGCTAGCGTGAGTGTGAGGGGGTTCTTAGTGTGAGGTGGCTAGCGTGAGTGTGAGAGGGATCTTAGTGTGAGGGGGTTCTTAGTGTGAGTGTGTTCTTAGTGTGAGGTGGCTAGCGTGAGTGTGTTCTTAGTGTGAGGTGGCTAGCGTGAGTGTGAGGGGGGTTCTTAGTGTGAGGTGGCTAGCGTGAGTGTGTTCTTAGTGTGAGGTGGCTAGCGTGAGTGTGAGGGGGGTTCTTAGTGTGAGGTGGCTAGCGTGAGTGTGAGGGGGGTTCTTAGTGTGAGGTGAGGACACAACAGTGTGTGCGAGGCTGGGGAGGACGGGAGCTGGGAGAGACGAGCTGGTCGGCCGGCGTCAGTGACGCAAGTCAACTCTGGTTCCCACATTCCCAGAAGATATCGACACACTCCTGGAATGTGCTGGCGAGTCATCCACACCCCGGCGTGAATCGCCTACTGACTCACGGCCGATGACTGATGTGAGTCAGTGGGAGGGGGCGTGACTCACAGCTGCAGAGAGAGAGAGAGAGTCATTCCCCAGTGAGGTTGAGGGAGCAAAAGTATGTGACTGTGGGTCAGTGTACTGACTCACGGCCGCTGACTGATGTGAGTCAGTGGGAGGGAGCGTGACTCAGACCTGCAGAGAGAGAGAGAGAGAGAGAGAGAGAGAGAGAGAGAGAGAGAGAGAGAGAGAGAGAGAGAGAGAGAGAGAGAGAGAGAGAGAGTCGTTCCCCTGTAAGGTTGAGGGAGCAAAAGTATGTGACTGCGGGTCAGCGTAGCATGAAGGCCAGACTGGTGTAGTGTGTTCTACCCCCGACGCCCTCCCCTACTCTACCAGTTCTACCAGTATCCTGCGGGCGTGGCAACATCGACCACCCAGCTGACACTCACCTCCTGACGAAGGTAATCCTGGCTGACAGACGGACCGGGAGCGCGTTGCGTTACACGGACAGCAAGGTGTCAACTGGCACCATACCTCCCGCTAGCCATACCAATGTCTGCTGACCCAAATAAATATCTTAAGACTGAAATCAAATTTTGAACGCCCAGTGAGGGGCTAGGAGCAGGGTGGCCTACGGTACACTGGTTGGTTTACACGCAGACAACACATGAAGCCAAGTGTTCGACACCCACCCGACAATACACCACGAACGAGTGCAACAGTAGCTGTCTGAGTGGCAGGAAACTGACACTCAGAACACTGTTGTGTCTACAAACCTGCCACTCAGATCCCTGTTGTCTCTCCAAACAACGACGCTGTTACTCCCCAAAACTTCAGGTCTGCTACAGAACAGAGACACACACTGAAGTCCACCTCGACCTTAGGGCTATAAAACACTCCATCTACGAGTCACACACACACACACACACACACACACACACACACACACACACACTAAATTCCACAGTTCTTACACTGTAAACAGATCAATAACAAACTCAGCTCATCAGACAAGTCCCGAACAGACTGGCACAGAGGCTGACAGTCCCAGGAAAAACAGACTTTAACAGAATGGCGAGAAGTCTGTACACTCACTCCTGGTCCCGAACAGACTCGTACAGAGGGCGTGGAGCAAACAGACGACCCAGACTTTGAGGATGTAAGATGAGGAAGCCATGTCGGTTATCTACCTCAAGGAAGGCAAGTGAGGTGTCTACGTGGCTCATGACCCAGGAAGAGGGCGGGCCTGTGAGAGCAGGGGGCTCCTCCCATGACACAGCAGCACATTTAATAATACCCTTCAACAATAGCGTCAGGGCAAACAAAAGCAGAGAGGAGGAGGAGGAGGGAACCCCCGCCCTCCTCCCTCCAGGCGGACTTAATACCAAGAACACGCGATTGAAACAATAGTGTTTCCTAGGACTATACCGGCCAACACCAGTGTTATACCGGCCAACACCAGTGTTATACCGGCCAACACCAGTGTTATACAGGCCAACACCAGTGTTATACAGGCCAACACCAGTGTTATGCCGGCCAACACCAGTGTTATACAGGCCAACACCAGTGTTATGCCGGCCAACACCAGTGTTATGCCGGCCAACACCAGTGTTATACAGGCCAACACCAGTGTTATGCCGGCCAACACCAGTGTTATGCCGGCCAACACCAGTGTTATACAGGCCAACACCAGTGTTATGCCGGCCAACACCAGTGTTATACAGGCCAACACCAGTGTTATGCCGGCCAACACCAGTGTTATGCCGGCCAACACCAGTGTTATACAGGCCAACACCAGTGTTATGCCGGCCAACACCAGTGTTATGCCGGCCAACACCAGTGTTATGCTGGCCAACACCAGTGTTATACCGGCCAACACCAGTGTTATACCGTCCAACACCATGTTATACCGGCCAACACCAGTGTTATACCGGCCAACACCAGTGTTATACAGGCCAACACCAGTGTTATACCGGCCAACACCAGTGTTGTGCTGGCCAACACCAGTGTTATACAGGCCAACACCAGTGTTATACCGGCCAACACCAGTGTTATACAGGCCAACACTAGTACTAAACCATCCAACAACTAGGTACTGAATGGTTAAGGAGACCACATGACTGGTGGCGTGTATAATGAGAAGAGGAATGGAGTGCATATGGTTACGGGAATACTGAACATGCTTCCTACTTCCTGCAGAAGACCAAGCTAGATCTATCATCCACAGGTTGAGTCATCATCACAATGACCCAACACACACACACAAGGTCCAGGCGAGGGCAACAGAGAAGGTGCTGGGATTAAGACAACACAGTTACAGGGAAAGTGCCAGAGAGGCCTTATATAAATTGCCAATCTTGGAAGGAGAGAAGGGTGAGGAGTGATCTGATCAAAACCTCTCAGTTTTTAAAACAGATCAATGCCATGGACAGTGAACACTTCCTCGAGAAATGTAGGGATGTTATAAACAGAGGATACAACATGAAACTAAACAAGAAACTAAGATGTAAAGATGTACTTTTGTAGTATGAGAGTGGCGGAGGAACGGAACAGAATGACTGAAGACATGGTTAATGCTGACAACATACAGTAATCTAGTAAGTTGTGGTATGACTGTACACAATGTATAAGTTCGAGGCACTACGAGTGTAGAACTCCCTCCCCAAACAGGACACAACACACACACACACACACCCAATGTACACAACATGTGTACTCTATTCCTCTGTCAGTCCAATGTATAATCTGAGACACAACTATCGTCCCTGTCTACCGAAACATTACGAGACTTAAGTGGTGACAACATGTGGTAGGTCGGTTTACCTGATCAGTGGCAAGTCTCAGGTTTCCATTCGGGTAATGTTTACAAACATTCCAGTATGATCTCTGTTCATCATTTGGAAACCTTATTGCTAAACAGTATTCAATATGGAGCTGCGCCAAGCACCACCACCGAACGGTAAATGGTGAATTGGCAACTGTTTCACGGGTAACAGGCCAGCCACGTGTTTACATGTGTCACACACACGTGTGTGTGTTGATTGCCTCAACGTTTCCGTTGTCTTCATCACAGTCAGGGAAGACGGTGGTGTGTCTCACTGTACATATACTGTGTGACTTCAATGTAATACACTGTCACACTCCTTTGTGATGTTACGAACGTCAATCTAAAATCTAACGACCACACATCTCAATGTACTGTGGTAAGCTGTATGTGTACACCTTATGAAGCATTACTATGTATTACATCACTGCCATTAACGCTGTAACCCCGGTATCTGACGGGACGAAAACCACCGCGGGGCACACCAGTGACCCTCACATACAGATCTGTCGCACTCACTGTACGTCCCATATTTCCTTACACCAGCCACGAGACATGAGCTTCTCACCCACACTATCAATGAAATGCTTTGTCTGTGTTTCAATATTAGACAATTTTGTGCTTCTAATCAACTTAAATAATCTTACCCACTTACACGAGCGAGTTAAACCACCCAGCTTCCTCGAGGTCACGGGCAGTTGAATAACACAAGAGTCCTGTTCACTGACTCACCTCAAGAACAGTGGTCTCCCGGCGGAAATGAACGAAGAACACAAGAACACAACACTTATAACAGGTAACAATGCATCTGTACATTGTTAAAACTACCTAACAAGCTACTAATAAGTCTCTATGGATGGCCACAAGCAACAACTTCCTACACAGTCTCTCTCTCAAAAAATGCACAAGCCGTAACTACTCCACGAGCCGGCGCAACAAGCACCACTCACTCAACAAGCAAACACACCAAGCACTACACAAGCCCCCACCCGCTCAACACGTGGTCGCCACAAGCACATCAACAAGCTGCCGTAACCACTACCGGGAACCTGACAGGCCTGCCACAACAGAGGGATCCTGACGCACACGCAAGAACCACTAGGCGACCAGCGCCTCAAGCACGCACCATTCAGCCAGCCAGCCAGCCAGCTAGGCAGGCGGTGGCGACGCACCAACCAGCGCACGGCGACCCCACCAAGGCCATGTGGCGGGAGGGAGGCACCAAGACAACCTCTATGACCACAACAACACCAACATTAACGTGCAAAGTGAGCCAGAGTCCCTCACGCGAGATTATATACGTCGCCGCCCGGTGAGTCACTCCGGGAGTGAGAGAGAGAGAGAGAGAGAGAGAGAGAGAGAGAGAGAGAGAGAGAGAGAGAGAGAGGAAGGTGGGGCGGGAGTGGAGGAGGGAAGTTTACACTGGGAGCCACGCGTCCGCGCCTTCCCCAGGACATAAGTAAGGTCTTGTTACAAGGTGTGGAAACGAGTGGCCTCCAGTGTAAACCGACTGGACGCCGCCAGAGATTACAGTGACCACGACGGCACGACCCACACCACCCTACAGTCGTACCACCGCCGTGCCCAAGGAAGGGCTAGAGAGGGGAGTTAAACCAACGCACAGAGAAAAACTTAATGCTAGGAAAAGCCATAAACCGCGTGCTACATCACCAGTCTCACCATCAGTAAGCGGGGTCCCACAAGGCAGCGTACTGTCACCAGGGTTATTTATAACGAACACGACAGACATTCCCCCTCCCTCCCTCCGTCCCTTCAGTAGGGAACATGAGCATGGACATCTAATGCGCAGACGACGCCACGCAAATAGTAGCCCTCATCAAGAGCACGCTCCCTCACACACCAACCTCGCACGAGAGGGCAGGCCGTCTAGACTCAACCGTTATGAAAGAGATTGCCTGACACATGAAGCTATGTAGCTTCACAATAATGACGTGTGGAACACTGAAACACACACACACACACACACACACACACAGCAATGAAGGCAAAACGGGTACGTCACCAGATGATCTGTGACAGTGCTAAGCCACATATCAACGCCACCAGGTTCAGCAGTACACCCCAGATACTGATACCAACACGAGGGAAGCCAGCCACTGACGAACCCATACACAATTCCGCCACACCTCTGGACAAAGTTAAGCAACCGCCGGTCCAAGACGGTCCCGCATCACTCCCCAGTCCCGACATATCAGAACCCTAAGAAGTGTCACGTACTAATTAACATAAAACTAATGTGCACAGGGTGATGGGGAAGCAGCGGTAAAGACATGGTAGAAACTCACGACATTAGAGACACAAGCCACTGCCGTACCTAAGGTCTACACAACCACCATGAAACCAAGTAAGACACTAACTAGAGCCATACAGAAGATTATGACAGCAACACAAACACGGAACACCAGCGGCTCCCGCGCAGCCTCATACCCTTAACGGAAATACTATTCATCCAACACTACCACTGATGAACATTTCTTGGCCAGGGTTAGTTCCTGCTTTCCTTCCCCAACACACACATCATCACTACACACATATACCCACATGTGCCCAACGTATGCAAGTTTTCGCTTTAAGACAAAAAATCCTTATTTTGATCTTCAAATCAGACACTATTGGTACTCATACCCGACCAACAGACCACTCGAACACCACCCCACACGGCTCTACACTCAACTACAACTGTATCTTTTAACTTTGTCTGTGTATATCTAAAGCAACACACTACTAGCTTTATAGTGGAAAAATTCTATCTCGTCTTCTCTCTTTCTCTGTCCATCGAATAATGAAGAATATTGTGTGTAGGAGGAGGAGGAGGTCAGGGGTAAACACAGCCACCCGCCCAGTAGGAGGAGGTCAGGGGTAAACACAGCCAGCCTTGCCCAAGTTTGACCTTCCCCACGTCTCCTCACGCTAACACACGCACACACATGCACACACACACACACACACGGTAACCTCAAAGTTGGTAAATATTTTCACAAGAGTCATGGCGGGTTGAACACATCCCCCGGCAGACGTCTTTATCTGTACGTGGATAATTCCCAGTGGCAGCAGCAGCTGCATGAAAGTAAACACCACACCTACGTTTTTGTATCTTCCATGCATCTGGACACAGACCCTCTCTATCCTGCGCTGGTTATAAAACTTCGCCAAGCTTTCTCCTCGCATCGACGAATCTTATTCATATTTCGTCTGCCATGTTTACTGTACTGAAAGAAAGCATTATGCCCAACCCAACCTACAAACTACCCCACGGCTTGCCTACTTCAGACCACTGGCAACACGTTGCACCCCATATATCATATTTCTCCAATTCTTTAATCCAACGGATGCTTCTCGCCCTCTAGAAAGTTCGAGCCCCGAAGCCCCAAAGTTCCTTTTCCACTACAAGTGACAGCTTGGGATGTATCAAAACAAGTCCAGTGTTCACTAGTTCCTCCCGGTAATTGGGTAAAGCGGTAAATGCAATTATGTACATAAGAAAGATGTGGCGCGCAGCCGAGCCAGCGTCTGAGGCAACGTCACGGGCGCATCATACAGCGCGCCTCCCGCCGTCTACAGTGAGGACTCTGTCTTGACAAGCATGAGTCACTGGCCTCCCAGATCTCAAGTTCATGGACGCTCTACAGTGGCCCCGGCCACCCCGCCAACGTGATCTTCCTTCTTCATATTTTATGATGACTGATATACAACGGGTTGGGGTACTAATGTTTATATGTGATACTTGAGGACGACGGTACGAGCCTTGAGCACGACGGTACGACCCTTGAGCACGACGGTATGAGCCTTGAGCACGACGGTATGAGCCTTGAGCACGACGGTACGAGCCTTGAGCACGACGGTATGAGCCTTGAGCACGACGGTGCGACCCTTGAGTACGACGGTACGACCCTTGAGTAAGATGTTTCGACCTTTGGATTTGACGACATCACTTGTGACCCGATCCTCAAAAGTCAAAGCCAAAAACTGGTCCGACATCTCCAAATGCCACACCGTCGCGCTCACGCGTCGTATCTTTGCTGGTAGTGTCGTGCCCAAGGGCCGTAACTTCTTGCTCAGAAGTCCCACCACCATGAGAACACTACGGTCGTTCCGTCGTGCTCACACGGGCTGAGATGATGAGAGTAAACCATATCACAAGGAAATCTATGGTCGTGGCGGGAGTCGTAAACACTTACATTACCGTCCAACATTCCTCGTCTGCTGACTCACGAGACGCACACACACACACAAAAAATAAACCCATTCCACTCCACCATTTACAGGCAGCCTGACAACCTACCCAGCCAACCACCTGTGCCAACAACACCCTCACCTGACAACTGCCAGCCAACCAGCGGCCGGCCGGGTCATGGACATCGGCGGCGGAGGTTTGAATTCTGTCGACGGTTGCGTGAGCCGGGCCTATGGCGCGTCGGGCTCGGCTCCTGGCGAAGACTCACGTGACGACGTGGGTGGGGGAGGGAGAGGGTGATCACCACCACCACGGAGGGGGGAGAGATAAAGGGAAGAGGGGAGAGATAGAGGGAAAGGGGAGAGATAATGGGAGAGGGGGGAGAAATAGGGGGAAAGAAATGACCGGAAGAAGAAAACACAGGAGGGTGGACGGGCAACAGAAAGGCGTGGGTCAGATGGAAGTTGAAAGTGGTTACGACCAGACGGAAGATAAGACCTGCGCAGAAGTACGGAGCAGGGAAGTGGTTACGACCAGACGGAAGGTAAGACCTGTGCAAAAGTACGGAGCAGGTAAGTGGTAAAATGGTTGAAATTCAGCAACGCTAAAGAACAGTTTCTACCGAAAACTCTCACTCGTTCATAAATATTCCTTTTCAAAACACTACCACTCGACCTTACCATATCCTCCGCTCTACCCTGAAAACATCACAAGATCTACATATGAAAAGCCGGAGTTGCTATACAGGTGTCGTAAAGCCGGAGTTGCTATACAGGTGTCATAAAGCCGGAGTTGCTATACAGGTGTCATAAAGCCGGAGTTGCTATACAGGTGTCGTAAAGCCGGAGTTGCTATACAGGTGTCGTAAAGCCGGAGTTGCTATACAGGTGTCGTAAAGCCGGAGTTGCTATACAGGTGTCGTAAAGCCGGAGTTGCTATACAGGTGTCATAAAGCCGGAGTTGCTATACAGGTGTCGTAAAGCCGGAGTTGCTATACAGGTGTTGCTATCATGTTTCCTCTGAGCAGCCATTCCATGTACACAATGTTCTCCTTCGTCCCACTCACGTATCTGAGGCAGCAGCTCCTCCTCCACCTCACAGAGCGGGATCAGAAATCCTCAGTCTTACCAACCCCCTGGTGTCACTTTTGTGCAACTATCTTATCATCTATGATATTGCTTCCCTCTCTCTTATGGATCTCATTCCAACTAACGTTCGCTTAAGCTCCCCGCCTGCGTCCCAAGCACCTCTGACCATGACCCGAGACACGCGTCTGGCTGCTGCTGCTTCCTCTAGCTTGTGTGTGGAAACCAGCCACACGAGGACTGACCGTTGTCATGCCTCTGGTCCTCGTATAAGCTGTGGTGCTTCTCACCTGTCTTTCCCTCCTTCTAGAATCCTTCCATCTTTTAAAACTTGGGTCTAAATACACCTGACCTCAAAATGGTTCCTCCTGTATCATTTTTTTCTCACACTGTCACCTTTCATCCTACGAGGGTATGAAGACAAGACTTTTCTTCATGTATCGTCGGCTATTCTAAGAAAAAAAAAAAGTGATGGAGGAGGAGGAGGAAGAAAGTAGGGTGCGAGAGGAGTGTGTGGTCTGGAGATAAGTGCGGTACGAGTGTGTGACGCATCAGAGTGTGAGATGTATGGAACGTCAAAGTAGAGTGTGTTGGTGATCAAAGAAGTGCGTGGAGTGTGTTGAAGTGTCAGAGTTCGGGGAGGATGAGAACGCTAAAAAGGGAAGACAGTCCAGGGGCAGCTGGTGGAGCCAAGTAGACACCCCATCCTTATCTCCCCCTTCATCTGTCTATCACTTCATCATCCCTCGTTGTTTACTAGGCCAACACTGCCGCCTCCCGTCATCATCACTCATGGCTTATTTATCATCACTAACGTTTGTTTGAACTGCCACAGTTATGGCTCGTGAGGGAGAACACATCCCCCGACCAACGGGCAGTAGAACCTGGAGGGCACTAGTGACGGCCACCTGGAGTGATGTGGTCGGTCGACCAGGTGTTCCTGAGATGAAGGGGTCCTCTGTGTGTGTGTGTGTGTGTGTGTGTGTGTGTGTGTGTGTGTGTGTGTGTGCGACACCTGCATGCAACGAATTCCGCTCACGCTGACCTTTCCCTACACTGACCTTTGACACTCACACCTGCCACTTGGTTCCTGTGGAACCCCCTAGCCCAACTAGACACCAGAGAACCACTGACTCAAGTCACAGGTCCAGCGTGTGTCTGACGAGGGAAGACTGACTCAGTCAGGTGACCCTCGGCTGACTGACAGTCGAGTCTATCGATAACGTTTGGGGAGGAGGAGGGAGGCCCTGGCCTTCCGGGGTGCTGGTGACGCCATCAAACCTGCACGTGCAACACCCGGGGGGAAGAGAGGGGTGAGGCGAGGGGACACCGGGACAGGGCAAAGGGAGGGGAAGAGGAATACGCAGTAGGGGGTGAGGAGAGTGGGAGAGTAAAATAAGGAGTAGGGGGTGAGGAGAGTGGGAAGGGATGGGGAGGGGTAACAAGCAGTAGGGGTGAGGAGAGTGGGAGGGGATGAGGTGGGGGGAATAAGGAGTAGGGGGTGAGGAGAGTGGGAGGGGATGAGGTGGGGGGAATAAGGAGTAGGGGGTGAGGAGAGTGGGAGGGGATGAGGTGGGGGGAATAAGGAGTAGGGGGTGAGGAGAGTGGGGTTAGCGTGGGATGAGTGGCAGAGGGAGGGGGTTGGCTGTTCTCTTCCCTCCCTCACTGAGGGCAGGAGAGACAGGAGCTGTGAGGGGTCTACCAACACAAGCCTCAACAAAATCCTTGGACATCTCTCCAAAATACCCAGGATATCTCTCCCTCCCTCTCTCTGTAAAGAGACATCTCTAAAACACTCTAGAAAAATGGACAGTCCTCCAAAATACCCAGGATATCTCTCCCTCCCTCTCTCTCTAAAGAGACGTCTCTAAAACACTCTAGAAGAATGGACATCTCTCCAAAATACCCAGGATATCTCTCCCTCCCTCTCTCTCTAAAGAGACGTCTCTAAAACACTCTAGAAGAATGGACAGTCCTCCAAAATACCCAGGATATCTCTCCCTCCCTCTCTCTCTAAAGAGACGTCTCTAAAACACTCTAGAAAAATGGACAGCCCTCCAAAATACCCAGGATATCTCTCCCTCCCTCTCTCTGTAAAGAGACGTCTCTAAAACACTCTAGAAGAATGGACAGCCCTCCAAAATACCCAGGATATCTCTCCCTCCCTCTCTCTGTAAAGAGACGTCTCTAAAACACTCTAGAAGAATGGACATCTCTCCAAAATACCCAGGATATCTGTGCATAAAGTCCAACACATGTGTACATTGTACAGTGGAGCACCCACCCATATACGCCAGCCATGACCATACCATGCTGGACACATCTGGCCACAACACACCCACTCCTCTGTACCAGGACGACAACGTCCATACTGGATCACACACGACAAAAACACGACAGTCTGAGTAGTGTAAACAGATGCCAGATATACTGCAGTCCTTCGCGAGGAGCGGGCAGATCAGGTGGGGCGAGGAGGAGGAGGAGGGAGAAATGGCAGGGGCAGAGGAATAGGGGAATGGGGAGCGGGGAGGAGATTTAGTGAAATAATTATGTATGGGGGGAGAGGAGGAGGAGAGGGCGGGGGGGGAATTTAACACACGAGGGCCGGGTAATTCTAGGGAAGGGGACCGGGTTACGTAAGCCAAGGGCTCCTCCATGAATCACTTTCGGGAAAACGGGAAGATGATCATACCTGCAGAATGAGGGGCAAATGGTAAGGTGACGGACGAGCACAGACCAAGCTGCTGGGTGGTGGTCTGGGGGCAGGGTGGGGGAAGAGGACCTGAAAAAAGCGATTAAAGTGGCAGAGGAGGGAGGGGGAGGGGGGGGGGGGGCATCGATCACAAGCGTAGACCTCCACACACACACACACACACACACACGTACACACACACACGTACACGTACACAATGACATTATATTTTGTTTGATACTGTGGATTTTTATAATACGATCATAAAGACTTGTATTTGATAATGTTCAGTTTTATAATTTGATAATGTGGACTTACTTAATGATGTGGTATTTTATAATCTGTTGCGCATCTTTATTTGATAATTGTGGAATTGTATAAACTGATAACGAGGACTTGTATAATTCAATAATGTACATCTGTATAAATGTTGCGGTGGCCTTGTATGTGATAAAACGTTCACAGACGCCAACGTTCCTTCCGTATCACGAGGTCAAATGTGCGTTAAGTCCAGGTCAACCTGCCAGCCTGGCGCACTCCATCTTCGTTGACCTGCCAGTCCTCCTCCTAGCCAGGGGTCTCAGACAAGGGTACCCCCCCCCCCAGGCGGTGGGGGGGGAGGTCCTGCACCCCCCCAGGCGGTGGGGGGGAGGTCCTGCACCCCCCCCCCCCCCGTCGTGTAAGGTGAGGGAGACGCTCGTGTATATTGCACTCGTGATCTAGGGAGGGGAACCAACGCCCCTCGGCTTGTGTCCCCTCCTCGTCTTCTCTCTCTCTCTCTCTCTCTCTCTCTCTCTCTCTCTCTCTCTCTCTCTCTCTCTCTCTCTCCAGCAGACACCCCCGCAGGACCTTCCCTCTCATTTAGTCTTCCCCTGGCACAGACCCTCACTTCCCCCTCATTCTCCTCCCCAGTGAGGCATTTCGCAACACCTTCCCCCTCACACTTGCTCCTCCCTCCCTCCCTCCGTCGTCCGCTGACCTTCCCTGCGCCTCGTTTCCACCAGAAGCCACAAGTCCTGCACTCTTCTCTAGGGTGAGCTTACGTCACACTCTCCTCTAGGGTGAGCTTACGTCACACTCTCCTCTAGGGTGAGCTTACGTCGCACTCTCCTCTAGGGTGAGCTTACGTCACACTCTCCTCTAGGGTGAGCTTACGTCACACTCTCCTCTAGGGTGAGCTTACGTCACACTCTCCTCTAGGGTGAGCTTACGTCACACTCTCCTCTAAGGTGAGCTTACGTCACACTCTCCTCTAGGATGAGCTTACGTCACACTCTCCTCTAGGGTGAGCTTACGTCACACTCTCCTCTAGGGTGAGCTTACGTCACACTCTCCTCTAGGATGAGCTTACGTCACACTCTCCTCTAGGGTGAGCTTACGTCACACTCTCCTCTAGGGTGAGCTTACGTCACACTCTCCTCTAAGGTGAGCTTACGTCACACTCTCCTCTAGGGTGAGCTTACGTCACACTCTAGGGTGAGCTTATGTCACACTCTCCTCTAGGGTGAGCTTACGTCACACTCTCCTCTAAGGTGAGCTTACGTCACACTCTCCTCTAGGGTGAGCTTACGTCACACTCTCCTCTAGGGTGAGCTTACGTCACACTCTCCTCTAGGGTGAGCTTACGTCACACTCTCCTCTAGGGTGAGCTTACGTCACACTCTCCTCTTGGGTGAGCTTACGTCACACTCTAGGGTAAGCTTACGTCACACTCTCCTCTAAGGTGAGCTTACGTCACAGTCTCCTCTAGGGTGAGCTTACGTCACACTCTCCTCTAAGTTGAGCTTACGTCACACTCCTCTAGGGTGAGCTTACGTCACACTCTCCTCTAGGGTGAGCTTACGTCACACTCTCCTCTAGGGGAGCTTACGTCACACTCTCCTCTAAGGTGAGCTTACGTCACACTCTCCTCTAGGGTGGGCTTACGTCACACTCTCCTCTAGGGTGAGCTTACGTCACAATTACACCAACAGTGTGAGCTTACGTCACACTAATACTAATCAGTCGTGTAATCTTGAGTCATATTCATACTTTCCAGTAGTGTGAGTTGTCACACTCACACTGTCCAGTGGTGTGAGGGGATGTCGCATACTACCCAGTGGTGTCGTACTGCAGCAGTGTGATGATCCGGCATGGATGTGTGCACCACTAACCACTCTAAGACCGACGTAGTGTGGCATCAGCTCACAACGCGACTTGTCTACAATAAATACGGCATAACACTCTCTACACCCGAGGTCGTCCTTCCTAGTGGGAGGCCCCAGCAAGGGTTGCTCTGTCCTCAGCTGACAACAAAGGGACACTTTTATAACACGGCCACTCATACTGCAACCTACACACACACACACACACACACACACACACACACACAAGCCCCTGGCGTTTCAGGTCTTCTCGTCGAGAATACAGTAATACAGTAGACTACAGTAAATTCAGCCATGATGATGTAGTTCGTGAACAAAGTACAGTATTAAAGCTATGCATCAACACACACAGTTATGGCAACCTAACACTGTACCTGTCGCTGGGTCAGTGGCTGTCACTGTAACGTGCTGTATTTGTGACTGGACCTGTGAGAGTGACCGTAACTGGCTGTAAGTGTGACGGTAACGACCCGTGTTCACGACAACTCTCCTGTAATGTTGTTCTGTTTACCCTAAACCCGTCAACCTGACCCACAGACCCGCTCACCATCTTTCCCTGTCTATTTCATCTCTCTCTCTCTCTCTCTCTCTCTCTCTCTCTCTCTCTCTCTCTCTCTCTCTCTCTCTCTCTCTCTCTCTCTCTCCTTCCCTTCTCTAAGAATCAACCCTCTCCCTATCCTCCCTAAATTATTTCATCGCCTCTCCCTTACTCACACTCTCCCTCGCCACTCTCTGCTGCCATCCCTTCCTTCCTCATTCCCTCACCCTGGTCTGGTGAGGGAGTAACCGATTCTCCCTCTATCCCGGACGAGGGAAGGTGTGTGAGTGTGTGTGTGTGTCTTCAGGGATGGTAGGTCCTCATCTCTCCGTCTTGGACAGCACACCTCCTCCCGTCTCTCCCAGGCGTGGGTTGAAAGACGTCACATCATCAACATTAACTCCTCAGGCAGTCAGTCAAACCAGCAGGCGACCAGGGTGAACATGGTCATAACAACTTACTACACCACACACACACACACACACACACACACACACACACACACACACACACACACACACACAACACACACACACACAAAGATGACCAACTGTGCAATTACGAGAAGTTAGCGACACATTGATGGAAAATATGCAAATGTCTCTCTGATGATTAATTAACTCAACAAAGCCAATTAGTCAACTCATTCATTCTATAACCTAAACCTGCTATTTGGTCCTTAATTTCTCTCGTTGTTTTTCTGTTGTATTATGCGTCGTGTGTGTGTGTGTGTGTGTGTGTGTGTGTGTGTGTGTGTGTGTGTGTGTGTGTGTGTGTGTGTGTGTGCGTCATTCTATTCAGTCAGACCAAGGCCTGGCCTGGGGTGCACACCTTCGCTAATAACACTAATCCCCAGGTTCGATCCACCAGTAACACCCCGACGAACCCGGTAATCCTTCGTCAACTATGTCTCCCTCCCCTGCTAACCTCCCCCCTCACAATACCTGCCCTGGTGTACACCATCACGAGATACAGAGATGACACGTCTCCAGCACACTCGTCCACCTTCTGCAGGAGCCTACCAGGGCCGCTGGTGGAGCTCCACTCACAGCACGTCCGTCACGCTACACAGTAACATAAGAGGGCCAAGTGTTACAGCACGTCCGTCACGCTACACAGTAACATAAGAGGGCCAAGTGTTACAGCACGTCCGTCACGCTACACAGTAACATAAGAGGGCCAAGTGTTACAGCACGTCCGTCACGCTACACAGTAACATAAGAGGGCCAAGTGTTACAGCACGTCCGTCACGCTACACAGTAACATAAGAGGGCCAAGTGTTACAGCACGTCCGTCACGCTACACAGTAACACAAGAGGGCCAAGTGTTACAGCACGTCACACTAGGCCTCCACAATGGAGGGTTCGAGCCCCAGGAGTGGCCAGCAGTCCACCTGGTACTACCCCCCCCCCCCCACCCGTGTGAGGAGAGGCAGGGGTTCCCCTCGACTGGGTCACGTCGATGTTAGCGATTCTATTTTCCCCTCGACGGTCGGGGTGGTCCTCACGCGTCTCCCCTCATTCACCGACCCTGCCGACACGCGTCCACGGTCTCCCTTAGTCCCCCCCTTTTCACCCTGTTGCCACCCTAACTCATCACCCTCTACACCGCCAGGCACACCCAGTCTCCCCCCTCCCTGAAGCGACGCTACCACAGTCTCCCCCTCACCTTAATGTCTTTCTCCTGTCTCCCCTCACCCGTCCACCCGACAGGCCTCAAGTCTCCCCAAAACTTTGTTGCTAACCCACTGGCCCAACTCCCCCTCTCCTTCCCTCCCAACCCTGCCTCTACTCCCCCTCTCCTTCCCTCCCAACCCTGCCTCTACACCCCCTCTCCTTCCCTCCCAACCCTGCCTCTACACCCCCCTCTCCTTCCCTCCCAACCCTGCCTCCGCTCCTTCCCTCCCCACCAGCTGACTCACCCCCCTACAGCACCATCCACACGGCAAAAACACGACAAGAGGAGAGAGTAGATGAGCAACACTAATAATGTCACTAGTATCTATATTTATCTATACACACACGGGCGGGGCATTTCCATGATAACACGAGTGAAGGGTACATGGGTGGCAGTAGATGGAGGCCAGTGTGGAACACGGGACCTTCAGATATACACACAGAGTGTTAATGCTGGATTCAGTACAAGATATTAACCTTGGTAACTGTACACACGAGACAGTGCAGGGGGGACAACACGTGACATGATGGCTATACAGTGTACCAGAAGCGTGGTACTGGTCCGGTTGTCTGTGTTCCTGATAGCACTAGCAACAATTAGAAAAAAAATAAAAAACAGAAAAAGAAACAATGAACGTTAAATTGTGATGTCCAAAATATATCGCCCTCTCTCTTCTTCCCCGTCTCTGACCTCTGTATTACATATTCCTATCTTCCTTTCTCTACTGCTTGTTATTTCTTATTCATCATTCTCCTTCTCTTATCTATCATTCTCCTGCGTGTTACTGTACATCTCCCCATACGTTTCGCATCACTCCGTCTCCCCCAGACTGGCCGGACGTGGGGAGCCAGCCACCCTCTGTGGGTGGAGACGTCTGGGTGGTTGTTCTGCTGAGGTCTGGGCAGGGCAGGCAAAGCTGAGGTCCAGTAAGCTGGCGTTAATGATATAACAACACCGTGCATCGTGGACCGATCTTCCTACGAGCACACGAATACACAGGACGAAGTTCTGCTACGATGGTAGGGCTTCCGCTGACGCGT
The DNA here is from genome assembly GCF_036320965.1 of Panulirus ornatus. Taxonomy (NCBI): domain Eukaryota; kingdom Metazoa; phylum Arthropoda; class Malacostraca; order Decapoda; family Palinuridae; genus Panulirus; species Panulirus ornatus. The sequence continues at coordinate 15,491,088 of NC_092276.1, forward strand.
AGCACCCACCACACGTCTGTCTTGCTTCATAACACCCTTTCCATTCCAGTCGAGTTCATCTGGGACCGACGTCAACCATATGTGAAGTTTTCTACTATATGTTATTGTGGTTGTTCCCTGCACGTTTATCATTTCTCAGAGAGAGAGAGAGAGAGAGAGAGAGAGAGAGAGAGAGAGAGAGAGAGAGAGAGAGAGAGAGAGAGAGAGAGAGAGAGAGGATGGGGGACAAACACATACAGAGGGTGGTATATAAATAAGGCATCATAAACACGCTCCCAGATAACCAGCCACATACATCATCCACCTTACACTTCTTCCATTCCACACCATCCCTTCCCCTCTCCCATCCCCTCTTCCTCTCCTCTGTCCATCGTATTTAGGAAAAAAATCAGTACCTCAAGGGAGTAAAAATGTGGAGGTGGTTGTCTAGTCATTCACAGACGTTACCCACCTTACTCCCCTGTTCTCTCCCCAGCGATTAACACCCCATCATACGTGTGTGTGTGTGTGTGGGGGGGGGGGGGTTGAGAACTTCCTTATACTGTACGTTCACTATAACGAGATGTATAACTGGTCTCACAACACCAAAAAACCACTGGACAATGATGGGTTTAACTGTAATAAGAAAAATCTCTCTCTCTCTCTCTCTCTCTCTCTCTCTCTCTCTCTCTCTCTCTCAGAGGAGCCAGTGTGTCCTGTGATCACTGTCCCGTGTGCTCAGCCCACACCACCAATGCGATGTTTAATGATCTGAGGAGATTAATGATTATATAAGGACCAGCCAGCCAGCTCAGTGGCTGTCTGGTGTGCCAGTTAGTGGGGAAGGACGGGGGTGAAGGCCAGGGGTGGTGGGGAGGAAAAATGGGGAGTCAACTATATCAAATCAATACTTTTAATGATCTTAATTACACAACATCTAATTACAATGACACATTTGTAAGTCCTAGATTTTTTTGTCGTTTTAAGATCAGCATTTGTCCACACTCACACAGACGCAGCATTGCTACGACAGCACAAGGGAAGGCAAACACGGCTGGGAAAGGTAGGTTACATGAATCACTGCAGAATACAGGCTGTAAACAGATGGACCACGGACCAGCATGTTACAAATACATTACCCGTTACATAATACAGTACAACAATACAGGAGGGAAAAAATAACATGCATCAACACGGATAAATGATTAACATTCAACAGCCACTATCAGTTTTCTGAGAACCAAATAAGCAAACAAGCTACGCCTTGGGTTGGGGAAAGCCATTCCAAGCTACACACCGGAATGACTGAGGATCCGTCAGGTCATAACCAATCAGGAATGACAGGTTAACAGTCGTCATAACCAATCAGAAGAATGATTGGGCACCAGCCGTCGTAGCCAATCAGAGAAACGACGTGACAACCGTTGTGTCACAGCCAATCAGAGGCATAACTGGGCTGCACCAGTCACCTGACGGAGACCACTGCACTAACTGTACCATCTCGACTGGGTCACCAGTTCGGCCACCCGTCACAGACCGTAGCTCTGGTGCCTCAAACTCTCGAAGCTTCAGATGTTGACCTGCAGAATCTGTCCCTCACCAGATAGCTGTCCGTCCACCTGTATACAGACAGCTCTGGTGACGGAGGTCTGCCGTCCACCTGTATACAGACAGCTCTGGTGACGGTGGTCTGTCTTCAGTATATTACGACATTATTCAATACATTCTGTCTAATTCGCCGGACGTTTACTTCACCATTCAACAGACAGATGTGCTGGCGGTAACCAGAGCTGTTGTGCGTAGGGTCTGTGAAATCCCCTGGTGCATTTTCCTTTCCTAATTACGTGATGCCCTCATGACGTTGATGTATATTGAGATCCTTACAGGGAAAGCCTTACCTGGGGAGCTACCCAGTAAACTGGCTCTCCGTCCTGTGTGGCGTGGCGTTGGGCAACAGTACTTGCGGTTACTGAGAAACACCAAGGATGCCAAGACGCCACCCTGACCCATCGAGGAGGGTGGTTCATGTGTGGCATCAAGAGGGAAAGAAGGGCCACATGCAACACAAGGGCTTGTCAGTCTAGGCAACCCGATCCCCGGCCTACTGGCCAGTCGGCGCTCCTCTCTACCCCTTCCTCCCGTATAACGCGATGATTTGCATACCCACAGCCCGGCCGGCTTTTGTTCAATCCTCGTCAAAAAGCCATTCAAGCCGCGCCATCTCGCATATCTACGTGGCGCGGTGGTTAGCGTCGCTCACTGTCACAATGGCGGCTCGAGTTCCACCTAAGTCGCGGCCACCAAGGACGCAGACGAATCTCTCTGGTGTTGGAGCGGGAGGGATGAAGACCCCTAGCCCGTGGGAGGCGGGCAGGACATTACCAGCACCAGTCCAGGTAGCCAGCAGGAGGTACACTAACTCCTCTCCCGACGTTACGTGTTCCAGGTGGCTGGCCCGAACTAGCAGGACCTGAAGATACCCAAGGATGGTCATGGACCAGCTGACCCTAACTCGAAGGACCTGAGGCTACCTTAGGATGGTCCTGGGGACGCTAGCCCTAACTGGAAGGACCTGAGGCTACCCTAGGATGGTCATGGACCAGCTGACCCTAACTCGAAGGACCTGAGGCTACCTTAGGATGGTCCTGGGGAGGCTGGCCCGAACTGGAGGGACCTGAGGCTACCCTAGGATGGTCATGGACCAGCTGACCCTAACTGGAAGGACTTGAGGCTACCCTAGGATGGTCATGGACCAGCTGGCCCTAACTGGAAGGACTTGAGGCTACCCAAGGATGGTCCTGGGGAGGCTGGCCCGAACTGAAAGGACCTGAGGCTACCCTAGGATGGTCCTGGGGAGGCTAGCCCTAACTGGAAGGACCTGAAGCTACCCTAGGATGGTCCTGGGGAGGCTGGCCCTAACTGAAAGGACCTGAACTTACCCTAGGATGGTCCTGGGGAGGCTAGCCCTAACTGGAAGGACCTGAAGCTACCCTAGGATGGTCCTGGGGAGGATAGCCCTAACTGGAAGGACCTGAACTTACCCTAGGATGGTCCTGGGGAGGCTAGCCCTAACTGGAAGGACCTGAAGCTACCCTAGGATGGTCCTGGGGAGGCTGGCCCTAACTGAAAGGACCTGAACTTACCCTAGGATGGTCTTCAGGAGGGTGGCCCTAACTGGCAGGACCTGAACCTACCCTAGGATGGCACGACAGTAACCAACCCCTTTTCCACTTGCTGTACTTTTCCATCTCATCCCCTCCCTATAACATGAGCCTGACCATCCTACTTTTTCATTAACCTCTTCCACCTTCTTCCAGTCCGCCGCTCCGTCCTCCTGGCCTTCATCCAGAGCACCGAGACATACAGCAGCACCCATACAGAGCACGTCTTGCCTCGCCTCCATCTCACCACCACGACAGGACCACTCGACCTATCGTACACCTACCTCACCAAGACGATCCAGTCGTTATATCACATAATCACACAACCTATCATTTTTTCCCCTCTTGACTTCATTTGTCTACGTACAATGAAAGCATGAGTGAAGGGTACATGGTTATGGGTAGGTGGAGGCATGTAAGACGTGTACAGTGGGTACAATACGTGAACACAGAAGGGTGACGAGGCATGTATGAAGTGTACAGTGGGTACAATACGTGAACACAGAAGGGTGACGAGGCATGTATGAAGTGTACAGTGGGTACAACACGTGGACACAGAAGGGTGACAGGTGGGCCCGTGCAGACACAGGCACCCATATATGATCACCTACCCGTCAGAGATGGAGAAACACAATTACTGTCACTGGACGTATATACCAGTCTGAGCGTTCTTATCCTCGCTAAACACAACCTCGAACTCATTAGAACCATTAAAGGGTCAAACAGGAACTTAAGAACATCCATTAACCGCCTCAAGTCCCACCTCCCCGAACTCATGAGAACCATAAACTAAGGTGGCGCTCATGAGCACCCATTAACAGTCTTCAATCCTACCACCTGGAACTCAACAACACCATTTAAGGTCAATGGGGCGCCTAAGAACACCCTTTTCCAGCCCCTGTCAGTCCTCCTGTCTGAGGATCTCTTACTCTCAGAGAGATGAGCGGTCGCATCCAAGGGAACGTACCTGCCGTATTCATGAGGTAATCAAGGGTACCCTGGGTGTTAATTAAGGGTACCCTGGGTGTTAATTAAGGGTACCCTGGGTGTTAATTAAGAATACCCTGGGTGTTAATTAAGGGTACCCTGGGTGTTAATTAAGGGTACCCTGGGTGTTAATTAAGGGTACCCTGGGTGTTAATTAAGGGTACCCTGGGTGTTAATTAAGGGTACCCTGGGTGTTAATCAAGGGTACCCTGGGTGTTAATTAAGGGTACCCTGGGTGTTAATTAAGGATACCCTGGGTGTTAATTAAGGATACCCTGGGTGTTAATTAAGGATACCCTGGGTGTTAATTAAGGATACCCTGGGTGTTAATTAAGGATACCCTGGGTGTTAATTAAGGATACCCTGGGTGTTAATTAAGGGTACCCTGGGTGTTAATTAAGGATACCCTGGGTGTTAATTAAGGATACCCTGGGTGTTAATTAAGGATACCCTGGGTGTTAATTAAGGATACCCTGGGTGTTAATTAAGGATACCCTGGGTGTTAATTAAGGGTACCCTGGGTGTTAATTAAGGGTACCCTGGGTGTTAATTAAGGGTACCCTGGGTGTTAATTAAGGATACCCTGGGTGTTAATTAAGGGTACCCTGGGTGTTAATTAAGGGTACCCTGGGTGTTAATTAAGGATACCCTGGGTGTTAATTAAAGGTACCCTGGGTGTTAATTAAGGATACCCTGGGTGTTAATTAAGGATACCCTGGGTGTTAATTAAGGGTTCCCTGGGTGTTAATTAAGGATACCCTGGGTGTTAATTAAGGGTACCCTGGGTGTTAATTAAGGATACCCTGGGTGTTAATTAAGGGTACCCTGGGTGTTAATTAAGGATACCCTGGGTGTTAATTAAGGGTACCCTGGGTGTTAATTAAGGATACCCTGGGTGTTAATTAAGGGTACCCTGGGTGTTAATTAAGGGTACCCTGGGTGTTAATTAAGGGTACCCTGGGTGTTAATTAAGGGTACCCTGGGTGTTAATTAAGGGTACCCTGGGTGTTAATTAAGGATACCCTGGGTGTTAATTAAGGATACCCTGGGTGTTAATTAAGGGTACCCTAGGTGTTAATTAAGGATACCCTGGGTGTTAATTAAGGATACCCTGGGTGTTAATTAAGGATACCCTGGGTGTTAATTAAGGGTACCCTAGGTGTTAATTAAGGGTACCCTGGGTGTTAATTAAGGGTACCCAGGGTGTTAATTAAGGATACCCTGGGTGTTAATTAAGGGTACCCTGGGTGTTAATTAAGGGTACCCTGGGTGTTAATTAAGGGTGCCCTGGGTGTTAATTAAGGGTGCCCTGGGTGTTAATTAAGGATACCCTGGGTGTTAATTAAGGATACCCTGGGTGTTAATTAAGGATACCCTGGGTGTTAATTAAGGGTACCCTGGGTGTTAATTAAGGGTACTCTGGGTGTTAATTAAGGGTACCCTGGGTGTTAATTAAGGGTACCCTGGGTGTTAATTAAGGGTACCCTGGGTGTTAATTAAGGGTACCCTGGGTGTTAATTAAGGGTACCCTGGGTGTTAATTAGTTTATTTCTGGATTAATCCCTGGTTTCTTATCACAGCTTGTCTACAGCGCTGTCAGCTGCCTTCCGCCCACACGTGGGCGTAACAACCGAAGGGAACCACTCCTGAGAGAGCCAAGGCGGGGGTAAGAGCTAAGGGGCAAGCGGAAGGGCATGAGCCTGGGCACGGGCAAGAGGTCCCGGGGAGGGTCAAGCCAGCGTGACGGAGGGGGACAAGGGAGGTTGTGTGTCCGAGGGGAAGTTGTTGGTGCCTCCGGGGAGGGCGGTGGAGCCTGCCACACACGAGCAGTGGACATCATACCAACTGCATCCTCTCCTCTCCCCACTTCACTCCCCAACTCTCCCCCTCCCTCACTCTTCTCTCCTCATCACACTCCCCAACTCTCCCCCGCCCTCACTCTTCTCTCATCACACTCCCCAACTCTTCCCCTCCCTCACTCTTATCTCCTCATCACACTCCCCAACTCTTCCCCTCCCTCACTCTTATCTCCTCATCACACTCCCCAACTCTCCCCCGCCCTCACTCTTCTCTCCTCATCACACTCCCTAACTCTCCCCCTCCCTCACTCTTCTCTCCTCATCACACTCCCCAACTCTCCCCCTCCCTCACTCTTCTCTCCTCATCACACTCCCCTCTCATCCTCCCCACTACACTCACCCCTCCTCATTCCTGACAACACTATCATACTCTCCTCATTTCCCCATCCCCCTCCACACCACATCCATCCCAACTCCATGACGAGGTGAAGCTCTGTAGGGAAGTTCAGAGGCAGGACACACTCCCTCTCCCATCACCATCTTCTCTACCAACCACACCAGACTGCTCTCCTGTATCATCTCCAACTCTCTCTCTCTCTCTCTCTCTCTCTCTCTCTCTCTCTCTCTCTCTCTCTCTCTCTCTCTCTCTCACACACACACACACACACACACATCGTTGTCTATGTGTTAGTGCTGGGCAGCGTTGCTTCCAGTGATGGTGTGTGTGTGTGTGTGTGTGTGTGTGTGTGTGTGTGTGTGTGTGTGTGTGTGTGTGTGTAAATGAACAAACGGAGCCAGACGGTGGTAACGGTGAGTCAGTATGAGTCACATGAATACAGCCACACTCAGGATGGGGAACGTTTGAAACGCGAGACATTTCATTTTTTTTCGTAACCCACAGTAACACAAGCTGTCAGCCACTGCTACTCCTCCCACGCCTCCTGCCTCCTACAAAACCCTCCCTGTCACGTCTCCAACCTCCTGCAACACCCTGGTCCACCACGCCTCCAACCTCCTACAACACCCTGGTCCACCACGCCTCGAACCTCCTACAACACCCTGGTCCACCACGCCTCCAACCACTTACAACACCGAGGTCCACTACGCCTCCAAACACCTACAACACCCTGGTCCACCACGCCTCCAACCACCTACAACACCCTGGTCCACCACGCCTCCAACCTCCTACAACATCCTGGTTCACCACGCCTCCAACCACCTACAACACACTGGTCCACCACGCCTCTAACCACCCACAAAACCCTGGTCCACCACGCCTCTAACCACCCACAAAACCCTGGTCCACCACGCCTCCAACCTCCTACAACACCCTGGTCCACCACGCCTCCAACCATCAACAACACCCTTGTCCACCACGCCTCCAACCACCAACAACACCCTGGTCCACCACGCCTCCAACCACCCACAAAACCCTGGTCCACCACGCCTCCAACCACCAACAACACCCTGGTCCACCACGCCTCTAACCACCCACAAAACCCTGGTCCACCACGCCTCCAACCTCACGTCTCCTCTGTCCACACGACTCTCCCTCCCTGCGACCGGCAGACGGGGGACGTCCACCACCCAACATTACCTCCACAGAACCAAAACCTCCACCACCGTGGACGACGGACTCACGGCCACAGCAATACGCTCTCCACCCATGATAGACTCACGCCCACACACACTCACACACACTTCTCCCACGATGACATCTTGCGTAGACGTCACACAGGACCCAAAATGGGTAACGTAAAGTCGGAAGCAAGTTGAGGTAGTGCATGGGTGGCTCTGGTCAGCGAGCAGAAACATCTTCTGCAGCAGAGAACAACATATATGAACAACAACCAGACGCGCAAGTCTGGGGTTTGTACAGAGTTAGGAGGACAATGTCTGAGGTTTGTACAGAGTTAGGTGGACAATGTCTGGGGTTTGTACAGAGTTAGGAGGACAATGTCTGGGGTTTGTACAGTTAGGAAGACAATGTCTGGGGTTTGTACAGAGTTAGGACAATGTCTGGGGTTTGTACAGAGTTAGGTGGACAATGTCTGGGGTTTGTACAGAGTTAGGAAGACAATGTCTGGGGTTTGTACAGAGTTAGGTGGACAATGTCTGGGGTTTGTACAGAGTTAGGAGGACAATGTCTGGGGTTTGTACAGAGTTAGGAGGACAATGTCTGGGGTTTGTACAGAGTTAGGTGGACAATGTCTGGGGTTTGTACAGAGTTAGGAGGACAATGTCTGGGGTTTGTACAGAGTTAGGAGGACAATGTCTGGGGTTTGTACAGAGTTAGGAGGACAATGTCTGGGGTTTGTACAGAGTTAGGAGGACAATGTCTGGGGTTTGTACAGAGTTAGGAGGACAATGTCTGGGGTTTGTACAGAGTTAGGAGGACAATGTCTGGGGTTTGTACAGAGTTAGGAGGACAATGTCTGGGGTTTGTACAGAGTTAGGAAGACAATGTCTGGGGTTTGTACAGAGTTAGGAGGACAATGTCTGGGGTTTGTACAGAGTTAGGTGGACAATGTCTGGGGTTTGTACAGAGTTAGGAGGACAATGTCTGGGGTTTGTACAGAGTTAGGAGGACAATGTCTGGGGTTTGTACAGAGTTAGGTGGACAATGTCTGGGGTTTGTACAGAGTTAGGAGGACAATGTCTGGGGTTTGTACAGAGTTAGGAGGACAATGTCTGGGGTTTGTACAGAGTTAGGAGGACAATGTCTGGGGTTTGTACAGAGTTAGGAGGACAATGTCTGGGGTTTGTACAGAGTTAGGAGGACAATGTCTGGGGTTTGTACAGAGTTAGGAAGACAATGTCTGGGGTTTGTACAGAGTTAGGAGGACAATGTCTGGGGTTTGTACAGAGTTAGGTGGACAATGTCTGGGGTTTGTACAGAGTTAGGAGGACAATGTCTGGGGTTTGTACAGAGTTAGGAGGACAATGTCTGGGGTTTGTACAGAGTTAGGTGGACAATGTCTGGGGTTTGTACAGAGTTAGGAGGACAATGTCTGGGGTTTGTACAGAGTTAGGAGGACAATGTCTGGGGTTTGTACAGAGTTAGGAGGACAATGTCTGGGGTTTGTACAGAGTTAGGAGGACAATGTCTGGGGTTTGTACAGAGTTAGGAGGACAATGTCTGGGGTTTGTACAGAGTTAGGAGGACAATGTCTGGGGTTTGTACAGAGTTAGGAGGACAATGTCTGGGGTTTGTACAGAGTTAGGAGGACAATGTCTGGGGTCTGAGGAAACACCACGGGAGCGATTGCAATTTGTTTATTACGGGGATAATGTTGCACGGTCGTGCTGCCGGGTGTGCGTGTGTCCGGCAGGTCATGAGGGAGACGGGGCAGGGGGGGGGGGGTTGCTGGGGGTTCATTGGGGTGATAGGGAGGAGGAGACGCGAGGGGAAAAGAGGGGAGGGGAGGGGAGAGGAGGGGGAGATTCGTGACCTACACCAATCAACAGTTGACCACACGTCCTCCCCTCACTAATCACATGAGCAAGACGATACATAATTATCATCATGACCAGTCCGCCCCGGCCCCCCCTCAACTGATGTCACCTGAACTGTCGTGCGTTCACCTGCCCTTACTGACGTTCACCTGCCCTGGCTGACGTTCACCTGCCCTGACTGACGTTCACCTGCCCTGGTTAACGTTCACCTGCTCTGACTGACGTTCACCTGCTCTGACTGACGTTCACCTGCTCTGGTTGACGTTCACCTGCCCTGGTTGACGTTCACCCGCCCTGGCTGATGTTCACCTGCCCTGGCTGACGTTCACCTGCCCTGACTGACGTTCACCTGACGACTGACTCCAACCACTCATGTCCCAAGCTGACACTTACTACCCCACACGTAGTTGACCCTTAACCACGACAACCAAACCACCAGCCTCGACCATGTGCAGTGATACAGTGCCCCGCAGCGTGACGAAGTTCTCGCCCGTCACTGCACGTTACCAGACACACACCGGATCTGTAACGATAATTCCACAAACTGGCCTCTCGTGCCATCCGCTGTCGGAAAAACAAAACGAACGACTGACGTCATATTCCACTGAGTTCGTGTGAGGTCATCTTCCAGTCAATGCTACAGTGACAGGAATCTATACATGCAAACATTTCTCCTTCAAACATCTCGCGTGCACGAAGGGCATGGCTCACATTAGGAGGACCGTGTGTGCAGGTCGATGGATGCCTGTGTGGGGAACAGTAGGGATAGAGGGAGTGTCGGGACAACGGTGTGGGAGGAGAGGGAGTGTGGGGGAGTCAGAAAGGTCTCTAGGTACAGTGGGAGTGTCGGGTGGGAGGCGAGCTTGTTAAGGAAGGAGAGAGGTAGAAAAACCTACCATGTGTTTACACAACCGCTCCTAATTAATGTGGACTGACACATCACCAGACACACTCCACATCCACACCATCACACGGCCCCTGTCATCATCACCGAAGCCTGCCTCATACACTACTGACCCAAGCTACCCTGTACTGAATACACGAGTGCCCCAGCCTACGTCTGTGCCTCGTACTGGCCGACACACACCTCCGTACACTCAAACTTGGTCGTGTTGTGTCTGACTGTACGTTGCGGTTAGCCATCATGACCGTGACGCTTTCACGGACCCGCCCCCCAGGGTCGAAGGCATAGGTTCGAATCCTGGTTGCAGCAGTCGGTCCACAGTCAACCTAGCTGTTCATCCACCCCTAGGGGTTGGTCTACAAAATGAGTACCTATATATATATATATATATATATATATATATATATATATATATATATATATATATATATATATATATATACAGCGATAACGGGATGGCCTTGATGAAGGCCTCAGCTGCCCGTGCCGTCTCAGCTAACATAAAAGAAGCATAAGTATTACTGATATGGTGCCTTTAATGACCAGCAGATGCCAGTCCTGACAACTGGAGCTGCTGCTGGTCCTGCTGCAGCTGATGTTGCTGCCGCTGGTCCTGCTGCTACACAGCCTCGGAGAGAGCCAGGCACCTTCAGTCGTACACATCAAACCAAACATCTGCACGAACATGAATTCCATAGTAAGTACGATGACCTCTCCACCAGCAGATGATGACCTCTCCACCAGCAGACGATGACCTCTCCACCAGCAAGCGATGACCCCTCCACCAGCAGACGATGACCTCCCCACCCGCAGATGATGACCTCCCCACCAGCAGATGATGACCTCTCCACCAGCAGATGATGACCTCTCCACCAGCAGATGATGACCTCTCCATCAGATGATGACCTCCCCACCAGCAGACGATGACCTCTCCACCAGCAGACGATGGCGGTAGTGATGACCACCAGACGTTTATAGTTACTGGTAGACCGCCAGGGAGACATGGTCGTCTGAAGTTAGTTACCTGAAAGCGTGTGTACGGGGCGACGCGGGAGTTGTGGCCGCGTGCGGTGCACCACCTGGGACGGCAGTGTGTGTGTGTGTTACGTCAAGCAGTGAGGTAGTGGTCAGAGAGACACGTCGGGCCCTATACAATCCCTCTGTTCACACCAGACCTTATATCCCTACCCCACTTACACCAACATACACACGCACAATATCCTAATGCAACAGTAAAGTCAGTATCGTCAAACAACAGACAACTGTTTACAGGAAGGAGAGGATCACGTGTTCTAAGAGGCACACTGCCTCTCTCATGACCATATTTTCAATAATATCCAAAAGCTGCTGAGGACTGGCAGGTCCTCAACTCTTGACCTAGCATGCGAGGCTGGTCAGCGTACGGGACCCGGGACCCTACTGCAGCAATACTATCTATACACATTACAATATATATATATATATATATATATATATATATATATATATATATATATATATATATATATATTTCTTTTTTTTTCTTTTTTTGCTTTGTCGCTGTCTCCCGCGTCTGCGAGGTAGCGCAAGGAAACAGACGAAAGAAATGGCCCAACCCACCCCCATACACATGCCTTGATTCAATCCACTGACAGCACGTCAACCCCGGTATACCACATCGCTCCAATTCACTCTATTCTTTGCCCTCCTTTCACCCTCCTGCATGTTCAGGCCCCGATCACACAAAATCTTTTTCACTCCATCTTTCCACCTCCAATTTGGTCTCCCTCTTCTCCTCGTTCCCTCCACCTCCGACACATATATCCTCTTGGTCAATCTTTCCTCACTCATTCTCTCCATGTGACCAAACCATTTCAAAACACCCTCTTCTGCTCTCTCAACCACGCTCTTTTTATTTCCACACATCTCTCTTACCCTTACGTTACTTACTCGATCAAACCACCTCACACCACACATTGTCCTCAAACATCTCATTTCCAGCACATCCATCCTCCTGCGCACAACTCTATCCATAGTCCACGCCTCGCAACCATACAACATTGTTGGAACCACTATTCCTTCAAACATACCCATTTTTGCTTTCCGAGATAATGTTCTCGACTTCCACACATTCTTCAAGGCTCCCAGAATTTTTGTCCCCCCCCCCCACCCCACCCTATGATCCACTTCCGCTTCCATGGTTCCATCCGCTGCCAGATCCACTCCCAGATATCTAAAACACTTCACTTCCTCCAGTTTTTCTCCATTCAAACTCACCTCCCAATTGAATTGACCCTCAACCCTACTGTACCTAATAACCTTGCTCTTATTCACATTTACTCTTAACTTTCTTCTTTCACACACTTTACCAAACTCAGTCACCAGCTTCTGCAGTTTCTCACATGAATCAGCCACCAGCGCTGTATCATCAGCGAACAACAACTGACTCACTTCCCAAGCTCTCTCATCCCCAACAGACTTCATACTTGCCCCTCTTTCCAAAACTCTTGCATTCACCTCCCTAACAACCCCATCCATAAACAAATTAAACAACCATGGAGACATCACACACCCCTGCCGCAAACCTACATTCAATGAGAACCAATCACTTTCCTCTCTTCCTACACGTACACATGCCTTACATCCTCGATAAAAACTTTTCACTGCTTCTAACAACTTGCCTCCCACACCATATATTCTTAATACCTTCCACAGAGCATCTCTATCAACTCTATCATATGCCTTCTCCAGATCCATAAATGCTACATACAAATCCATTTGTATATATATATATATATACATTCCTATGAGCCCACTGGGAAAATGAAACACGATGAGTTTCCAAGTGCACTTTCGTGCAATAATCACATCATCAGGGGAGACACAAGAGAGAAATATAACAGTCAGTTGATATACATCGAAGAGACGAAGCTAGGACGCCATACAGAGGTAGACAGACAGAGAGAAACAAAGATAGACAGATAAGTATGTACGTGCTTGAGCACGTATGTAATTACTGCCCATAATCTAACACACACACACACACAAAGGAGTGTCAGGGAGCCTGGCTTACACAGGATGGACCAGTGGTCTTACGCTGTGACGTAATAAGCAGAGCAGCCCCACGTCATATGAGGCAGAGACGTCCTTACTCACCAGCAACCTGGGAGAAAAATGGAAGATAATATCCCCCTAGTGAGCGCTGAGTGAGGCAGCCTTGACACCCTGGTGGTTTGTCGGCAACTGAAGGTCATGGCTGGAGCGGCCAACAGTCGGGTTTAATTATCTCTTCTCCTCGCTGCCCCATGACATGACAAGCGGGCGGGCGGCCATCTTGATGAAATTATGGCCAAGGGTCACACACACACACACACACACACACACACACAAAGCCTCCGTGGTGTAGTGGTTTGCATCACTGACCGTGAGTCAGTGCGAGCCATGGGTTCGAATCCTATACATGGCAGACGATGCACATCCAACCCAGGTGTTCATCCTCCCCACGGGGATGGTCGAGAAATGGGTATCTGGCTTAGGCTGGTGTGTGTGTGTGTGTGTGTGTGTGTGTGTGTGTGTGTGTGTGTGTGTGTGTGTGTGTGCATACACGGCCATAAAGACATAATACATACCATATAAAAGGTTATGAGTCGGGACAACACGACAGTAAAATTCTCTCCCCGCAACACACAAACAGTAATCGCAAAACACACACACATACACACACACACACACACACACACACATATATACAGAAGTATAAGTTTGTAGAGGATTCCTGGGAAATCATATGGGAGGGTGAAGGCATGTACAGAGCATCAGACTGGGGAAGAGCAGTGTGGTTTCACAAGTGGAAGAGGATGTGTGGATCAGGTGTTTCCTTTGAAGAATGTATGTGAGAAATACTTAGAAAAGCAAATGGATTTGTATGTAGCATTTATGGATCTGGAGAAGGCATATGATAGAGTTGATAGAGATGCTCTGTGGAAAGTGTGTGGGAGGTAAGTTGCTAGAAGCAGTGAAAAGTTTTTATCGAGGATGTAAGGCATGTATACGAGTAGGAAGAGAGGAAAGTGATTGGTTCCCGCTGAATGTCGGTTTGCGGCAGGGGTGTGTGATGTCTCCATGGTTGTTTAATTTGTTTATGGATGGGGTTGTTAGGGAGGTGAATGCAAGAGTTTTGGAGAGAGGGGCAAGTATGCAGTCTGCTGAGGATGAGAGGGCTTGGGAAGTGAGTCAGTTGATGTTCGCTGATGATACAGCACTTTTGGTTGATTTGGGTGAGAAACTGCAGAAGTTGGTGACTGAGTTTAGTAAAGTGTGCGAAAGAAGAAAGCTGAGAGCAAATGTGAATAAGAGCAAGGCTATTAGGTACAGTAGGGTTGAGGGTCAAGTCAATTGGAAGGTAAGTTTGAATGGAGAAAAACTGGAGGAAGTGAAGTGTTTTAGATATCTGGGAGTGGATTTGGCAGCGGATGGAACCATGGAAGCGGAAGTGAGTCACAGGGTGGGGGAGGGAGCGAAGGTTCTGGGAGCGTTGAAGAATGTGTGGAGGGCGAGAACGTTATGTCAGGGAGCAAAAATGGGTATGTTTGAAGGAATAGTGGTTCCAACAATGTTATATGGTTGTGTGGCATGGGCTATGGAAAGAGTTGTACGGAGGAGGGTGGATGTGCTGGAAATGAGATGTTTGAGGACAATATGTGGTGTGAGGTGGTTTGATCGAGTAAGCAATAATAGGGTACGAGAGATGTGTGGTAATAAAAAGAGTGTGGTTGAGAGAGCAAAAGAGGGTGTATTGAAATGGTTTGGTAACATGGAGAGAATGAGTGAGGAAAGATTGAACAAGAGGATATATGCGTCAGAGGTGGGGGGAACGAGGAGAAGTGGGAGACCAAATTGGAGGTGGAAGGATGGAGTGAAAAAGATTTTGAGCGATCGGGGCCTAAACATGCAGGAGGGTGAAAGGCGTGCAAGGAATAGAGTGAATTGGAACGATGTTGTATACTCCGCCTGCATGGGGGAACACCGCATCTGAGAAGTCAACTTTCGCCAGGCTGTCCAGTCTTGTCAAAGAACTTTCACTCCGATAGAGTCCACATTTCCCTGAAATTGGACGAAGCGCAGACTTGGGCTGCAGGAGGTGTTGGGATGATTATATAAGAAAAACAAAAACCATATGGATCGGTGTTACCGGACTCCGCCTGCTTGTGGTCACGCCACAAGTGAAGGTTACCTTGAGCGAGGATGATTCATCTGTTGACGACTGGCAGTACAGTAACGTCCAACTCCACAAGATTCCACCTTAAAGCTGCTGCCGCTCCTCGAAAACGGCTCATGATTACCTATCTATCTATCTATCTATCTATCTATCTATATTCCCCAGTACTTGATTGCCGTTTCCCGCGTTAGCACAAGGAACTGACGAAGAGAGGACACATCCGCTCACATCCTTTCTCTAGCTGTCATGTGTAATGTATAGAAACAGCAGCTTCTTATCCACATCTAGGCTCCACAGACCTTTTCATGGTTTACCCCATACGTTTCACATGCCCTACTTCAGCCCAGTGACAGCACGTCGATCCCGTTATACCACATCGTTTCAATTCACTCAACCCCGTGCACGCCTCTCATCCTCCATTATGTTCAGGCCCCGATCATTTAAAATCTTTTTCACTCCATCTTTCCACCTCCAATTTGGTCTCCCGCTTCTCCTCGTTCCCTCCACCTCTAACACATATATCCTCTTGGTCAATCTTTCCTCACTCATTCTCTCCATGTGACCAAACCATTTCAAAACACCCTCTTCTACTCTCTCAACCACTTTTTATTACCACACATCTCTCTTACCCTTACATTACTTACTCGATCAAACCACTCACACCACATATTGTCCTCAAACATTACATTTTCAACACATCCACCCTGAAAGAAGAAAAACTGAAGGAAGTGAAGAGTTTTAGATATCTACGAGTTGCCATCGCTGCGAATGGATCCATGGCAGCGGAAGTGAGTCACAGGATAGGGGAGGGAGCAAAGGTTCTGGCGGCACTGAAAAATGTGTCGAAAGAGAAAACGTTACCTGGGAGGGCTAAAATGGATATGTTTGAAGAAGTAGCCCTAAAAATAATATTATATGGATGTGAGGCATCCATATATATATATATATATATATATATATATATATATATATATATACATATATAATGGTTTCCTTGGTCTTATTTCTGTCTCACCAGAGAGGCTCATCAGACGGTAGTAATTATTTAATCTCATTCATATTTACATACCGGAGCTTTCACTTCTCGTGCTATATCCTTCTTGCCCGAACCACGACATATAAACATGACCCGCACACCGCACTCAGTTGCCAGCTACGGGAACACACGGCTGGGGAGAAGCCTCTCCACTGGACAACTCGATCATTTCCAGAAACGCTTCCAGTTACATGAGGGAATTTAAGTAAACCCGGCCGCCTAGACCACTAACATATCCTCAACCCATACTTCATAGTAGGCTGAAGTGAAACACTTGTCTTCTACACTTATAAAAGTGCTTCTTACTTTCTAACTCTGTCCACCAAGTTGATTCAAGTGACATCAAATTGTGTGTATGTAAACTCGCCTCTCTCCCCACATTAACTATCCAGTGTTTGAGGGAATACTTGACACGATTTCTTCACTGCCTACAAGTAAAATGAATACATGAGTAAGATATTCTCTTCGCACACTAACACATTCACTCCAATAAACAATAAATCGGTCTATCATAACATACATCGGTCTATCATAACATTCGCTTCTTGTCGCGTAAGGTACGTCAGGCACTGAATCAATTATCTCATGACTGAAAACCAGGGCAATAAATACTTTTAGAAACGTCCACAAACAGAGAACAAAATGCCTTTATCGTTAACACAGCCTACCCGGCGATGAACAAGCAACACCTGCAGATACATTCAAAAAATAACCGTCACCCACCGCAGCGAGCCAGGAATGTTGTGGAATCACAAACTCACCACACATCTCCACTTAACTGCCCAGTTTCGCATCTATGATAATTTCTTATTTTTTTTTTTTCTTTCTCGTTGTAAGGAATCCAGCTCGAGTTTACCACTTGCTCGCTCTCTGCTGACGGTATTCGACGCCCGTCACTTCCTGACAGTTAGTGTTGGGGTTCGATGTCTCAACGGCGTCAACAAACACGTCTTATATCTGAGTGTGGCGTACCGCAGGGGCAGGTTCCTTACCCCGCCACCACCGCCACCTTCCCTGTGAATGACGTCCCGGAACAAGTGAATGGTGAACCTGAAACATCTACACGAGACATCAAGGTATGGCCAACGGTCCTGGTGGATGATGTCACTTTTCCAGGGAGGACAGCATTTCTGAAGCTTGAATCTGAACTGAAATAACTGTGGCAAACTGCTGCAAGTCGGCCTGAACAGACTCTGTGAACATTCTAAGACAAGATTGCTTAAGCTTACCTTTCCACAGTATGAGGGAATAAAACAGATACAAAATGATTACCGGTTTTTTCATCTTTTCTCACGAGCGGCGGATTTACTGTGCATACCTACCCCTCCCTTGGGCGGCGGCGCAGAAGACGATACAACGTGCAGGGAAGGTCCGGGAGCTGGGCCTCAGTGCGGACGAACATCGCACCAACGGTGCCAAATGAAGACCTCTGGAGGGCACCGCTGTAGAGGCAGACCCGTGAGTTTAAAGATGGCCCGGCCTGAGACCTCTGCGCTCTGTGCCTCATAGCAACAAATGAGGCAAACGTCGATAATGAGATAAAGCAAACGAGGCTTACAATTTTTGTGTCGACATCTTTTGCCGTCTTCCTAACCTCACGTCTGCTGCCGCCCCCTCTCCCTCCCATCGTCCCTCCCCCGCACCTGCAGGGAAGCGAGTGAGGGCCTGGTCATCGTCCCTCACCAAGGACATGCATCACCTGGGACGGGTTCAGCAGGGGCGATGCAGCCGTCATCGCCTCACACTACAGGAACAGATCTCACGAAGAATGTGTCTGGATCTTTTTGAAGTTCTCATGCCAGACGTAGAGAGAACAGAAAAGCTATCAGACTTCACATTAAAACACTTCAAACAACCATAGGTGTGGGTCTTAATTAACTTTTCGCGTCAAGAACACGATGAAGCTGACACATACTTGTTGTAAAATACGCCAAGAGGTCATCCATACTTGTCTGAAAATGGTTCATCAGGTCACCTAACTGTCTGATATAGTTCGAGGTCATACATACTTGTATGAAGATTGGTCCTACACACTTGTGTGAAACCAGGTGAAGAGGTTACAAACACTTGTTTACAAACTGGCGAAGGCCATAAGCACGGCAATCATAATCACTAGTTAGCATCTTCTACTACTGTCATAAACGTCCAGGGAAGCTGTCAGGACTCCCCGTGAAATTGCCTACAATAAACGACCGAAACAGACGCTGGCTGGAGCGAGGGGCACTCACCACACGGCCACAGTAACTTCCACAAATCCATCAACGGTGAGTCCTGAGTGCGTCGTCGTCCTCCAGGAACACCACAGCAACGTAGCGAATGCATTCACGCAACCCAACCACCAACGACGTACGAAGTAGCAGCAACACTGAGAACGGCGAGGAACACCTACATAAATAAGGCAAGTGGAGCGGGTAGAAACAACATCCATGAAACACAAGAGAGGGTATCACGGGGGAACAAAAACGCAACAAAGAACAGAAAGTTGACGCAAGAGGTGGTGTTGGAGACAACGGGAGTCAACAAAGACGAGCTAGGAACATGACACAGGAACACCAGCAGACACACACACACACACACACACACACCACTCGGGTAATCAACGCGCCAGTAACACGAGCCGCAGAGAAGCTGACGGACTTCGGCTACAATAACACCGCCATCACCATCACCATCTTAACCTCAGTTAGGGAAGCCGCTTGCCTCCCGCCTCACACTAGGGGACGCTGCCAAGGCTCCCACAACCGCTGCTACTGTAGTGATGGTCACCCCCTAACGATCATCCCCATCCCACCACACCTTCCCCTCTTCTATCGTGGTCCCTCACGAGAGGTAATCTTTCCCATCTCCCGAGCGACCAAAATTCAAGAGCTTTTATCAAATCGCCGGAGCTTCAGGCTCGATAAAAGGACCGGGTGTATGTATAGCCAGCCTTGCCAAGCCTCTGAGCAGACCCCCGGGGAGTACTAGTCCCACCACATTATCATATGAGACGTGGTGTGCGGGGCGGCGTCTCCCAGAACCCGTCTAATATACTCATGAGGTCACCACCAACCGCTCATGAACTCTGGTATTGCCATCAACCGGCAGCCACCTACTACAGGCCCCGAAACTTGGCCCCCAACATCCCCTCCCCCTACACTCAACACCTACGGTAAACTGGACCTGACCCTGCTACAGGAGGTGTCCTCAGTGATGCCCCTGACGTCTGGACCTGACCCTGCAACAGGAGGTGTCCTCAGTGACGCCCCCTGACGTCTGAACCTTACCCTGCAACAGTAGGTGTCCTCAATGACGCCTCCTGACGTCTGAACCTGGCCCTGCTACAGGAGGTGTCCTGAGTGATGCCCCTGACGTCTGGACCTGGCTCTGCTAGGTGTCCTCAGTGATGCCCTGACGCCTGGACCTGAACCCTGCTACAAGAGGTGTCCTCAGTGACGCCCCTGACGTCTGGACCTGGCCCTGCTACACGAGGTCCTGAGTGATGCCCCTGACGTCTGGCCCTGGCCCTGCTAGGTGTCCTGAGTGATGCCCCTGACGTCTGGACCTGACCCTGCTACAAGAGGTGTCCTCAGTGATGTCCTGCGTCTGGACTTGACCCTGCTACAGGAGGTGTCCTCAGTAACGCCCCTGAAGTCTGGACCTGACCCTGCAACAGGAGGTGTCCTCAGTGACGCCCCTGACGTCTGGACCTGACCCTGCAACAGTAGGTGTCCTCAGTGATGCCCTGCGTCTGGACCTGGCCCTGGTACATGAGGTGTCCTCAGTGACGCCCCTGACGTCAGCACAGCACGGCACTCTAGGTGACTGCAGATGGGAGCGCGTATGACGTGCAGCTTCTGAATTAACCGTGTTGGAATGTGTTGTTGTATATTCTTTTATCTTCTTAACTGAGGCAAGTGTCGGAGGAAGGCTTCCGCTGGTCGCGTGTGCTGACACGATGGACTCAAGTGAATCATTCGCTTAGTACCCAACACACACCCACACAGTCTCTCCCTCCTCCTCTTGACACACTTCCTTTCTACTTCCACTCAACCTTTCCTCCATGGAGAGAGAGAGAGAGAGAGAGAGAGAGAGAGAGAGAGAGAGAGAGAGAGAGAGAGAGAGAGAGAGGATAATCATGATTGTTCAGCTGGCAGCAGCAGGGAGTCGAACCCTGTTATCAGACAATAGTGGAGGCTCAGCGCCCCTCAGCCGGGTAGGTAGGTGGGTAGCTGGTCGACCCGCCCCCTCTGAGCGCGGGCATGAAAAACATCTGCCGGGCGAGGAGGCATCACCAACACCACACCTGCCCTCGCCTGGCAGCTGCCCGACGACCAGGGGCGTCCACTGCCCCAATCTCAGGTCACGGTCGGCCAGATGACCTTGCTACGACGTGGTCGGCACCAGGTCACGACCAGTGGTGGCCTCACCGAGACAATTCCAGCAAGCTAACTGTGAGGAGAGGAGGAGGAGGAGGAGGAACAGATCCTGGAGATAAAGGTGTATGGTTCGGCACACTCGCCAGCCATTGTTCCACGGCTGCCTGACCCTCGCTGTCTGAACCAACGCCCACACTTGACTACCCCCCCCCCCTCCCCCCGGGTGTGGGGGGAGGGAGGGAGGGTACCAGAGCCCCACCAACAGGGTGTGGTCTTGTTATTGTGCGACGATCGTACACGAGGCACCTTCACACACATTATCACAATTCAATACTCAGAAAATAATTGCTCAATCTGGCACAGAACTGCCCGACAACGTATCTACCAACACTTCAAAAACATTGCCAAGTTCTTTTCTATACATCAGGGGTGAGGGTGAGGGGTAGGTATCAACTCCCTCTTCCTGTATTTTCACCCGTACGCTCTGCACCTCAGCGATGGGACACGTCAGTCCAATCAAATCCTGAAAATGACCTTGGCGTACCTTTCGTCAGGTCAAAGGTCGAGCACGCGGGTCACTTCCTTACAACTCCGGGACATCAAAGAGACGTGGCGTGACGTGTGTCTACAGTGGTCTGGGCCGGAACCCCACCTGGTCAAGTGCCCCCCGTGGCAACCTTCGCCACTGTGCCTGGATGACCTCCAGGTTGGACCAGAATGGAAAAAGATGATGAACCTGAAGATGCTGTTGACCTCAAGCCAATGCAAATCAAAGCTGTTGTATTTATATGAAAAAAAAAAACATAACTCCATTTAGTCTCTGGCATGAACACAGCTACCTCTCAGCACCAGTAAAGGAAGATTCAATGTTAATGTAACGTCATATATATATATATATATATATATATATATATATATATATATATATATATATATATGGGGTGGGCTGGAAATCCTCCCCTCTCATTTTTTTTAATTTTTCCAAAAGAAGGAACAGAGAAGGGGGCCAGGTGAGGATATTCCCTCAAAGGCCCAGTCCACTGTTCTTAACGCTACCTCGCTAATGCGGGAAATGGCGAATAGTATGAAAGATATATATATATATATATATATATATATATATATATATATATATATATATATATATATATATATATATATATATATATTGCTTTGTCGCTGTCTCCCGCGTTAGCAAGGTAGCGCAAGGAAACGGACGAAAGAATGGCCCAATCTTGTTTCCCCTTTTCAGCGACAGACTGGGTGAAGGGTACATGGCTAAGGGGTAGGTGGAGGCAAGCACGGGGCGTAGGGCCATCCACACCAACGCCCACTACAGGTCTTCCATTCATCGGTGTCACATGTCTATTGGTATTAGAGGATGGCTGAGCACAGTACAACCTGCTGGTGAAACATGCCTCAGAGGATGGCTGAGCACAGTACAACCTGCTGGTGAAACATGCCTTCCCTCACAGCAGAGGCTGGTCATGACGACTCTCTACACACCAGTGTAGTGTGCTGGGGGGATCATCTGGCCAGGTCATCAAGCGGTGGTGGGTGTCATACATGACACATGACATATACAGGGTGACGTGTGTGTGTGTGTGTGTGTGTGTGTGTGTGCGTGCGTGTGTGTGTGTGTGTGTGTGACGCAGGCCAGTGAGGTCCCCTCCCTCCCATGCGTCACAACAGTAACGCCGTAACCAAACAATAGCCGCCACCCCACGGCTGCTGATCGCTTTCCCAGGAGGACGTTACGCAGTACATACTACCTAGCCCCACGTGCGGCCCTACCCCAGCCCACACCATCCTGGGATGTACACACACACACACACACACACACGTTTGACCCACCAACTTTACGAAGTACGAGACGCTGATGGTTGTTGACAAATTATACTGCGAAAAAGACATCTAAAAACTATTTACTCTTAAATATACATCTTCGTTTCTCTCACAATAACTTGAAAAAAGAAAAAATAGTACGCGAAAAAGAAAGTCATTGCGACATCTGGAAATCTGTGGCGTAAAAAGCTCCATACACCGCTAGAGATGAATCTGGCTTAATATATTCATAGTGTCGTATGTAAATAATGTCTGAAACTCCCCTGGACACAGCTTAACACTCCACCGTCTTTTAACAGTTTCAATGCCTCACCCTCGACACTGTGTGGATTTTCTATATAAATCTTTATCCTCTCGCTGCTGTTAATCTGAAAAGCTGTTAATAACCAATAATAATAATAATAATAATCATTATTTATCATCGTTATTAACATTTCAGTATAATATTATTCTGTCATCATTATTTACTCATTTATCAACCTGAAGGCTAACACGCCAGCCATTCCAAGGGCAGTGGCGAGATGGCCTCCCCAGGGGGTGACCTGATATGCGCCTACACTCGCTCTCAGCCTCTCCCCACTGTTGACGGGGTCGGAGGATAGACAGATAGATAAATAGATAGATAGATAGATACACCGAAAGAGAGAGAATCATCCATTCCACCAGCCTGACTATCAAGTAACTATCCCTGACAGTTTGTGAGCAACCACCCGACATCCTCAACTCTCCACCTGTCTCAACCAACCCCACCTCGTCTATCCTTCATCACGACTGCCTCTTACACCGCCACGACTCCTTCAACATCAAGCGACGTCAACGACCTCCAACGACCCGCCACAGATGTGTTCCCTGACGACTGGAGAGCCTGGTCGTGCCGCTGGTGGCTGGTACGACCACCAAGATGGGTTACAAGTTGAGGAGTCAGTCAGATGTGTGCAGTCAGTAGGTGGAAGACACACGACATCGATGGTCCGGAGTTACCTGACCTGGGAAGGTCGGGTCACCATAGGTCAGCAGGCCACTGTACCCAAGGGCCATACCGTCGTGCTCAAGGGCCATACCGTCGTGCTCAAGGTTCGTACCGTCGTGTTCAAGGGCCGTACCGTCGTGTTCAAGGTTCGTACCGTCGTGTTCAAGGGCCGTACCGTCGTGTTCAGGCCTCGTACCGTCGAGTTCAGGGTTCGTACTGTCGTGTTCAGGGCTCGTACCGTCGTGTTCAGGCCTCGTACCGTCGAGTTCAGGGTTTGTACTGTCGTGTTCAGGCCTCGTACCGTCGAGTTCAGGCCTCGTACCGTCGAGTTCAGGCCACGTACCGTCGTGTTCAGGGTTCGTACCGTCGAGTTCAGGCCTCGTACCGTCGAGTTCAGGCCACGTACCGTCGTGTTCAGGGTTCGTACCATCGAGTTCAGGCCTCGTACCGTCGTGTTCAGGGTTCGTACCGTCGTGCCTTGGCGTGTGGCTCACTATCCCTCCCACCTTCCCTCACTGCCTCCCGTCCCCCCGGCTCAGACCTCAGCTGTGCACCAACCACGGGAGAGCTGGTGGTCTGAAGTGGCTGGGACCACCACGTCTGGGATACACCATCCCAAGTACATCCCAAAAATGACCCAGACAGAACAACAAAGGGATCTTCCGATAACAGAAAAGAGCGTAGTAGAGTAAAGGAAGAGAATACGACACGATAAAAACCACAAACAAAAGTAAACAAATGAGACGGAAGGTGCGAGAAACAAACAACAGCAAACAAGGAGGGGAAAGTATCCCAACGAACAAGTTGTAAACAGGAGGAATCTCGTATCACAGATGCAAACAAAATACGAGCCAGGCGACCATTAACAAACAACAGGGGATGTAAATAACAGAAACTAGCAGCAACAAACAGAGGGTAAAGCACGGCAACCCGTCACCAACAAACAACAACGAAGAGGGATGGAGTACCACAAACAATCAGTAACAAACAACATGGATCTGCAAGCAAGCATCACAAACAACCAGCGACAAACCATCAGAGGGTTAGAGAGGATCACAAGCAAGCAAGCAGGGCGCAGGGAGCAAGGCGATGCTGTACAAACAAGCAATGACCAACAGAGAGAAAAGCAAGCAAACAAGCAAAGCACAAGCACGAATAGACAGCTCACTCAGCCTCCACCACCAACACACACCTCCCTACACACCTGACTTGCACTATCTTCCCATTACAGACATGACTCTCCACCCTAAGAATGTCAGTACACCTGCCTCTCAGCCCTCCTCCCCAACACCACACACACCTGCCCACGTACCTGTCTTATATTTTCGTCCCACTACAGACCAAAACACCTGACTCCTAATATCCTTGCCCCACATTAAAGACCTGACAATCCCACCCCAGCTGACGCAATACCTGCCCCTCACTTGCTTAACCCCCACAGCCAGGTGTAAGTACACCTCACCTGTGCGTAATGACAAACAAATAATTACTGTTCATCCCCCACCTCCCATGTGTTCACCACCAGACACAAGAGGAACTGAACGTTGGTGGAATCCTCATGTTGCCTCACACGGCAGCCGGTATGGTACGGGCTCCCAAGTCATGGCCCCACTCACGGCCACCCCAGTCACGGCGCGTCATGGCTCCAGTCATAGCTCCAGTCATAGCTCGTCACGGCCCCAGTTATGGCCTCTGCCACGGCCCCAGCCATGGCTCTAGTCATAGCCCCAGTCACGGCCCCAGTTATGGCCTCAGTCACGGCCCCAGCCATAGCCCCAGTCAAGGCTCCAGTCATAGCCCCAGTCATGGCTCCAGTCATAGCCCCAGTCATGGCCCCAGTCACGGCCCCAGTCATAGCCCCAGTCACGGCCCCAGCCATGGTTTCAGTCACGGCCATCTATAAGAACATACTAACAATCACTTGTTAGCTACCTCTCACACATGATGTTATGACACAGACAAGTCTCAGACATGGCAGGAAAAATACACACACACACACACACACACACACACACACACACACACACACACACACATCCTCAGCGACACGGCGTCTCCACACAGCCAACACAGGACTGGAAACACACGACATACACATCCTTCAGAAGCCACCCGTTATCTCCTACATACATCCTATACATAACTGAAAATCTATGTAGAGATTCCACACGAAAAACAAACATATGTATGACTCGTCCACACACACAGGGTGGATATGAGTGAAAACATGGCCACAACATGTCCCTCACACCCCCGGTACACACACACCACCGGGGGAACCTTTCGTCTTACATTCGCCAAGTGTGTGACGAGGGAGGAGGAGGCTTCAACAACACACCAGTCTGGCCAAGACGGCAACTCAATGATCATTCCATCCTACTTGTCAGCGTGTCGTTAAGTCAGTAATCTCGTCTCTCGAGCACTGAATGATGAACCATAACATTAAGGGATAGAAAGGGAGAGTTTCGCATCCCTTATATTAGTTGAGACGTTTGTCATGACTGTCCCAGGCATCAGGATAGCACTGCAGGATGACCCACACAGTGCCACGGTCCTCTACATCCACAGTTCCAGGATAACACGACTACATACATCTCCATGACCCACCCTTAGATCTGGGCCAACCTTGTCCAAAGGCTGAAGATGGCCCCAGGGCTGTCCCTACCCTGCATCACCCTTATCCATGGTCGTGTTATGGCTCGAGGTCTGCCCTTACGGCTGCACTACCCTCCCCAAGGGCTGGAGATGGCCCTTGGCACTCACTATTCACCTGGACCAACCAGCTGGCCTCACCGCTGCCATCTGTCGGCAGGACACGGCACAACATAGTCAACATATCCCACTACCTCCCAGAAACACTCCTTCCATTCACACCCGCCCTCTCCACACCAGCCTCACCCTCTCCTGTCCAGCCTACCTTAACCTAGCTCCGTCCATCCTAGGTGGCGAGGCTGCTGTGCTATAAGCAAGCAGAAGCAGCAACCTAGCGCAATCCCCCCCCCCCCTATCTGTTGTTTACAGTGGCAATAAACAAGGGAAGAAGCACAACAGTGGGGAGGTGGGGTCATCAATCCCCATCACCCCACCTCCTCCACCATCAGGTGTTTGACCAGAGCCTCCACTCCTCCTGACGAGGTCCACCTCCGACACTCGCTCCTACTCCTTCGCTACGACCCCAGGGCCTCCTGAAGTAAGGGCAGGGTTAAGTCACCAACCACGTCCTACATCAGGTTTAGGAAGGGATGATCAGTGACCAACCACAGCCAACGCCTCAGCGAGATCACGGGAACCACACAGAACCTTCACCGTCTGTGGCGGGTGATACAGACTGCGTCACGGAGTAACATGACAAGCGTTACAGATATAAACTGTGACGGAGTAACACATGTCGTTCGGCGGAAGGCATGTGAGGAATGTTACCAGTGACAGATAACGCTGGCCTCCAGCTGCGAGAGAGCGGCAACACTGCAAGTCTTCCGGTTTTAAACGGCCGCTTTGAGGGAGTGGCAACACAGCAAGCGTTCCGGCTGTAAACACCCTCACATTTGTCACATAACACCACACTCATCCTTCCACACACCACCTCACCAGATACTCACATGTTCACTGTCAAACGTATGTTTGACAGTAACAATAATAATAATAATAATAATAATAATAATAATAATAATAATGATTATAATAATAACTAACGCTCTCATATTCCACTCTCAAGCTAATTAACGAGACAACAGCTCAATTACTGACACCAATGTATACAAACACCTCTCGTCAACGACCTACTACAACCCCCTCCCGCCCTCCACACATACACCAGTCTCGTCATGACGTTACGTTACGCTATGGCAGCGACCTGGTCCATCTGGCGAGTCCTTTGCAGAAATCGGGAAGAGCAGTGGTTCCAGAACCCACTTCGAGATGGCTCCACAGGCAAGTCTCAATGGCGTTGTGTGCACACGTCACCGCATCAAATGCTTCCCTTCTGGGTTCGCTCGAGTTCGAAACATGCAAAGCAACACAGCTCCAAACAGTTCGAAGCATGCAAACCAACACGGCTCCAAACAGTTCGACACATACAAAGCAACACAGCTCCAAACAGTTCGACACATACAAAGCAACACAGCTCCAAACAGTTCGACACATACAAAGCAACACAGCTCCAAACAGTTCGACACATACAAAGCAACACAGCTCCAAACGATCTGTTTAGTAAGGTCAGGCTGGGCAGAGAGAACGCGTTCACACCAAGAAACACAGCCAAGGATGTGGCTTGTGGTTTGTGGAAGTCACTCAACATCGAACACGTCTCCTTAAACACGTGCGACCCTATGACCCTTGAGTGCGAATAACGCTTACTGTCCGATCTCAAGCACGTATGACCTCAACAGGACGACCCTGAGCACGTAAAATGTCCAGAGAACAACCGATGAACACGTACAGCCTCAGGAGTACGACTTGTGAGCACGAAGAACCTTAAGAACACGACCCCTGAGCATGTAGAACCTGAACTGGACGACTCGCCTGAACACGAACAAACTCCACGGTTCAACCCTGGAACACGACAGCCTTCAACAGTATGACCCTTGAGCACACAGGATACAGTCCTTGGATATTACGTTCTGGCCTGTGACCTGACACATGCGGGTCAGGTCAAAACCACCCGAGTTATCACACGCAAGGGTCGTACCGTCTCGTTCAAGGGTTCGTACCGTCGCTCTCCAGGGTCGTACCATTACATCATACTCCTCCCACCACCAGATAAAGAACCATTTGCTCCAAAATGTTTGGTACCCACTCTCAAATACCTACCCTAGGTGCGCGCTCGTGTGTGTGTGTGTGTGTGTGTGTGTGTGTGTGTGTGTGTGTAATAAGTTACTTATCTGATATTTCTTGTTTGCACTGTACGGGGAGCGAGGCTTACACTTGTGGGGTCCCATCTCTCTCTCTCTCTCTCTCTCTCTCTCTCTCTCTCTCTCTCTCTCTCTCTCTCTCTATCTCTCTCTCTCGTGTGTGTGTGTGTGTGTGTGTGTTTACACAGCTGTATCAAACCTTTCCTCTGATCAACCAATGTGTTCATGTCCGCGGCCCCAGACAATGACGTACACTGGGCGCTCCAGATCAGCTTGTGTTGCTGGCTGCCCCAGACCCCCTTCCCTGCTGCTAATATTAACGTGATCAGCAAGACGTGACGTGACTGGTGCGGTCACCATGCACCACGAGGGACGGGGCGGGGAGGAGAGAGGGTGGCGGGGAATCATCCACCAGCTCCCTGTCATTAAGGACAATATCATTATCTCGAAGGTTACTGAACACTGTGGGTTCCAGGCTGGTGCGCAGCCTGGCCCATCCTTCGCTACTCTACTACTCGACCCACACTGTGGGCCGGCCTGTCCACGCCTGCCTCACCCACACTGTGTCCACGCCTGCCTCACCCACAGTGTGGACGGGTCTGATACCAGCTCTGTCCACACCTGTCTCCTGCCTCACCCACAGTGTGGACGGGCCTGATACCAGCTCTGTCCACACCTGTCTCCTGCTGAGTGATATCAAGAAAAACATTCATTTCCGTTACCTAGGACAGAGTATTTCAGGACAACATGTTACATTAACGACTGTATAAGGCTGTGTGAGGCGACCGACTGTGTAAGCCTGCACAAGGGTAGTGACTGTATGAGGCTAGTGACTGTATTACTGTATAAGGCTAGTGACTGTATTACTGTATGAGGCTAGTGACTGTATTACTGTATAAGGCTAGTGACTGTATTACTGTATAAGGCTAGTGACTGTATTATTGTATAAGGCTAGTGACTGTATTACTGTATAAGGCTAGTGACTGTATTACTGTATAAGGCTAGTGACTGTATTACTGTATAAGGCTAGTGACTGTATTACTGTATAAGGCTAGTGACTGTATTATTGTATAAGGCTAGTGACTGTATTACTGTATAAGGCTAGTGACTGTATTACTGTATAAGGCTAGTGACTGTATTATTGTATAAGGCTAGTGACTGTATTACTGTATAAGGCTAGTGACTGTATTATTGTATAAGGCTTGTGACTGTATTATTGTATAAGGCTAGTGACTGTATTACTGTATAAGGCTAGTGACTGTATTACTGTATAAGGCTAGTGACTGTATTATTGTATAAGGCTAGTGACTGTATTACTGTATAAGGCTAGTGACTGTATTACTGTATAAGGCTAGTGACTGTATTATTGTATAAGGCTAGTGACTGTATTATTGTATAAGGCTAGTGACTGTATTATTGTATAAGGCTAGTGACTGTATTATTGTATAAGGCTAGTGACTGTATTACTGTATAAGGCTAGTGACTGTATTATTGTATAAGGCTAGTGACTGTATTACTGTATAAGGCTAGTGACTGTATTATTGTATAAGGCTAGTGACTGTATTATTGTATAAGGCTAGTGACTGTATTATTGTATAAGGCTAGTGACTGTATTACTGTATAAGGCTAGTGACTGTATTACTGTATAAGGCTAGTGACTGTATTACTGTATAAGGCTAGTGACTGTATTATTGTATAAGGCTAGTGACTGTATTACTGTATAAGGCTAGTGACTGTATTATTGTATAAGGCTTGTGACTGTATTATTGTATAAGGCTAGTGACTGTATTACTGTATAAGGCTAGTGACTGTATTACTGTATAAGGCTAGTGACTGTATTATTGTATAAGGCTAGTGACTGTATTACTGTATAAGGCTAGTGACTGTATTATTGTATAAGGCTAGTGACTGTATTATTGTATAAGGCTAGTGACTGTATTACTGTATAAGGCTAGTGACTGTATTATTGTATAAGGCTAGTGACTGTATTATTGTATAAGGCTAGTGACTGTATTACTGTATAAGGCTAGTGACTGTATTACTGTATAAGGCTAGTGACTGTATTATTGTATAAGGCTAGTGACTGTATTACTGTATAAGGCTAGTGACTGTATTATTGTATAAGGCTAGTGACTGTATTATTGTATAAGGCTAGTGACTGTATTATTGTATAAGGCTAGTGACTGTATTATTGTATAAGGCTAGTGACTGTATTATTGTATAAGGCTAGTGACTGTATTATTGTATAAGGCTAGTGACTGTATTACTGTATAAGGCTAGTGACTGTATTATTGTATAAGGCTAGTGACTGTATTATTGTATAAGGCTAGTGACTGTATTACTGTATAAGGCTAGTGACTGTATTACTGTATAAGGCTAGTGACTGTATTACTGTATAAGGCTAGTGACTGTATTACTGTATAAGGCTAGTGACTGTATTACTGTATAAGGCTAGTGACTGTATTATTGTATAAGGCTAGTGACTGTATTAAGCGAGCGACCAGACTACAACAGATAGTCCGTCAGGGTGTTGGAGGGAGACTGTCGTATACCACGAGAGAACCGAGCGATAACAGCACGACCACGCCACCACCACCAGCACGACCCCTCACAGCACGACCACACCACCACCACCAGCACGACCCCTCACAGCACGACCACACCACCACCACCAGCACGACCCCTCACAGCACGACCACACCACCACCACCAGCACGACCCCTCACAGCACGACCACACCACCACCACCAGCACGACCCCTCACAGCACGACCACACCACCACCACCAGCACGACCCCTCACAGCACGACCACACCACCACCACCAGCACGACCCCTCACAGCACGACCACGCCACCACCACCAGCACGACCCCTCACAGCACGACCACACCACCACCACCAGCACGACCCCTCACAGCACGACCACACCACCACCACCAGCACGACCCCTCACAGCACGACCACACCACCACCACCAGCACGACCCCTCACAGCACGACCACACCACCACCACCAGCACGACCCCTCACAGCACGACCACACCACCACCACCAGCACTTGAGATAATCAGGAAGATGGTCGTCTTTGCCAAGACGCCATACAGGGTTGCTAATGTTGCCTCGTTAGGGAAGACCTTTGTATACCTGTACACGTCTGGCGACCACACACACACACACATACACACACATACACACAGACAGACACACACATACACTACACACAGACACACACACACATACACAGACACACACACACACATACAGATACACACACATACACAGACACACACCACAAACAGACACACACACACACTTTCAGTACACAAAACCAAAAACACATATACGAAAGTACGAAAGTTTAAAAAAAAAAAAAAAAAAAACATACACAGAGACACACGTTCACAAACCAAAAACCATCACCCTCCACTCCAACCATCTGCCTCCCCCCCCACCCCCCCGGACCAGTGACACAACATTCCAACACCCCCCACCACCCCAACCAACCCCCATCCAGTTTCCTCTGCCACATATCTGCTTCAATTATTATCATAATCTTTTATTATTCTCACGACGAGTGGCAAATAAATCATTTTCTCTTTGTTATCACTGTCTTCCCATCGCCTCTGTTCTGAAAACCATGTTCGTATTATTTCATTTTATATTTACCTTTATGTGGATTAATTCATCCACTCTTGATGGATGTGGAGGACCAATAGCAGTAGAGAAAGAGAGTGGATATTGATAGGACGGAGCTGATGGTGGACAGGAAGGAGTGACGGACAGGATACTTCATGGTATCTTCAGGGGGTCTTCACCCCCACAGCTCGGGCTGGGCCCCGGCAGCTGGATCGGGTCGTTGGTCGACCAAGCTGTTGGAAGCCGCAGCCCTCAGGCACACAGCCCCCACAGCCTGGCTGGTCTGATACACTTTGTAGGTACTTGTCCATTGCACTTGACTTGTCTACCGTGCATCCCAGGCTGTTTCTGGTGGTAGATGGCAATGTGTTGACGAGTCTTGGGCCCCAGATGTTGAAGGTGTTCAAACTTTTCGTGCACACCGCACCTTTGGATTTCAGAGGTAGTATTTCACCAAGTCTTCCACGCCTGTCGTGCCAGTAGGATGTTATTTCCAAATGTAAGTTGGTAACCATACCTTCCAGGATGTTACACAGGTATAGATGATCTACCTCTCCAGTCTGTGCTCCAGGGAGTATGGCCTCGCTGTTTTCATTCGCTTCTAGTAAAACAGTTCCTTTACCACATCAGTATGGGCTGGGAAAGCTCTGGACACTTTCTAAATCCACAATGTCACCCATCCTGTACGGAGATTGTCAAAACGCAGCAAAACTCATTTCGTGAAAGAATTATCGCTTTGAATAACACCATCATTGGTTTCCTTCCCTCGTCTTGAAGGTCCGCAGGATCCAGCCTGCCATCCATCCGCAGGTGGCAACCGTTGTTTGATTGTGTTCACTGAAGGTTAGGTCGTCAATACGTGATCATCACTCGAAGCTCTTTCACATTATTCATCCGGGTTATTATGATGGCATTTGTGCCAGTCCGGTAATATGTTGCTTTTGATTTCTTCATTTTCCCAGACCGGAGGATATGAAATTAATCTCCACTGAAAAATCATGTTGTTCTCGGCTACCAAGTTAAAGACTTCGCTTCCGTCTCGTTGTAGCCTTTCGGCATCTCCTACTGATGTGATTTTCATACTTACTCTTGAATCACCTGCAGAGGTTGATATGCAACAGTGGCTCGTGTTTCCGTCAATGTCATATATAAGGATGAGGAACAGGAGAGATGCAAGTACAGTTCCCTGTGGGCCTGAGCTTTTCAATATATGGAGGCACTGGAGATGGCATGGTTTACGACACGTTGTTATTTAATAGGTAAAATGTTTTATGTCCATCTCCCAATTTTTCTTTGATTTCCAGAGCTTTAACAATCTTGTCATAATGGTCAGTCAACTGAGAGAAGCAAGATAGCAATATGAACCATGTTGTCCTGGGTTATGTACATTGTTCACTTCCATACACTCAGTCAATTTGCATCTTAGAACTATTTCGAAGACTTTAATGATGTGTGATGTTAATACTATCGGCCAACAGGTCTTTGGAACTGCTCTGCTTCCACTTCTGTGGAGTGGGGCGATGTGGGTCAGTTACAGACGCTCGGGAATGATCCTAGAATCTAGACTCTTTCTCTAGAGGATACTTGACGCATGTGCTGGAGGTGTCTTGCATTTCCTTATGAAGACCGAGTTCCATGAGTCCGGGCCTGGGGCTGAGTGCATGGACATGTTCTTAATGTTCCTCTTGATATCATGTGTTGAGATGGTGATGTCTGCTATGTGTACACTTGGGGGATAACTGTTTGGGAAGAAGTCTGTTGGGTCATTTATTTCTAACGTTGTTTTTGGCGCGCTGGATACTGATTCATACTGCCTTTTTAGAAACTTACTCATCTCTTGGCAGTTGACTGTGAAGATACTTTCTTTTGTATTTAGTGGGTCAATAGTTTGTGGTTCTGGATTTACGTTTTGCATATGAGCAAAAGTAGTATGGGTTATTTCCTCGTTCATTTATGGACATAGGGGGAGGAAGGGAACCAAAAGGGAAGCGTAACAGGAGAGATGGACAGTGGGGAGTCGTGGACGAGGTAACAGGCGAAGTGAAGACTACAGTGCAGGACACATGGGCACATGTTAAAGGGAAACTGAACAAAGATGCAAGCACGAGAGAGAGAGAGAGAGAGAGAGAGAGAGAGAGAGAGAGAGAGAGAGAGAGGGGGGGGGGGAGAAGGAATACAAGCGGGAAGAGCGCTGGAATGAGGGAGAGACATGGTACGAGTGAGCGAGGGAATGTAAACGAGAGGAGAGGAGAGGAGAGGAGAGAGAGAGAGAGAGAGAGAGAGAGAGAGAGAGAGAGAAGGTAGGCATGGGAAAGGGAAGGTGTATTTGGGGAGAAGCACTGATGGGTAAGGAGTGAGGGGAGTTGGACAATAGGAGACAAGCAGTGTGAGGGGAGAGTGGACTTAGGGAGACAAAGAGGGGCAGCATACTTTGGGAGAAGAGATAAAGGGAGAGGCAGATACAGTGGGACACAGTGAGGGGAACGTGGACGTGGGTTTAGGCCACAACCCTCCGGCCTCTAGTGGTCCCATTTTCCAGCAGTCTAACCCCCAGGAGTCTAACTCCCAGAGGTTCCAGCCCCTCCAGGAGTCTAACCCTTACAGGTTTCCAGCTCCAAGACACCTAACCCCCAAAGGTTCCAGCTCCCAGAGAGTTTAACCCCTACATGTTCCAGACTCTCGTAGTCGAACCCTACCAGTCCAACTCACAATGATCCGCCGCTAGTCGCCTAGTCTCCAATTGTCCTTCCAGAACTCCCAAGATCCGGTCCCCGCCATTCCAGCCCTACGAGATCCACAACCCAGGTACCAATCCCCATCAACCCAGCCCCAAAGTGTTCCAGACCTCAGCGCTCAAGCCCCAACAGTGCTTCCCATAGAGTTGCAAACTCCAGGGATTAAATTTCACCACTCCAGCCCCGAAAAGTCCAGACCCCCAACATTCCAACCAAAGAAAATTCAAAATTCCAGCATTCAAGCTCTACCAGTCCAGACCAGCCCACCAACGGTCTCCCTGCCTGGATCACAGACCACGTACCAGACCAACGCCCTGGGAGGGTGGCTCCTGCTCAGCTTCATCTGCAACCTGGACATCGAGGCCCCCCCCCTTCCACGATGGCCTCCAACATAAATAACAGACAGACCACACACACGCTCCCACCACATCCTCCAGTCCGGGCACCACAACGACGCCGGTCTGGAAAATGAACAGCGAACTGCCATGCGGAGGAGGAGCCTCAGCTGGATAAACATTCCTTCGGGATGAGGCTGGAACCTATGGTGGGTATCTTCGTAACCCGGAGTTTCTAGGACCATGTCAGTGAGTCAAAAACCATCCACACACACACACACACACACACACACACACAGTAAGAGGTGTAAAAATACGACACCAGCAAATCTTAGCGTATCGATCTAACTGCTTTAAGGAAGGCGGTGTACAGACCCTCCACCCTACCCCCCCCCCATACAGGTGTTCATGGATAGTGATGGTGGGAGACACTAGCTGTTAACAACCCCTCCTCTTACCATGATGATTCAGGGCTAATTACCAGCATCACTACGGGAACAAGCGCACGAAACTAGTCACAGATGTGGGTTAACCCCCTGCGCAGGAGAGTACGACCCTTTAGCAAGACGGTACGACCCTTTAGCACGACGGCACGACCCTTTAGCACGACGATGCGACCCTTTAGCATGACAGTACGACCCTTTAGCAAGACGGTGCGACCCTTAAGCAAGACAGTACGACCCTTTAGCAAGACGGTGCGACCCTGTAGCATGACGGTACGATCCTTTAGCAAGACGGTACGACCCTGTAGCATGACGGTATGAACCTTGGAGTATCATAACCTCTGGCTTCTGACCAAAGCTTTACGTGTCATGTCAAAGGCCGTGCCACCACACCCAAGGGTAGTACCCTAGCTCTCGTACCGTCGTGTCCAGGAGTCGTTCCGTCGTGGAGGTCGTCAAGTCGTGCTGCTGGGGTTACGGTACGACCGGCAGCGTCGTAAGTGCTCACCAGCTTCATGTATTATTGCCAGACTGTCTGGCGCGCTCTACTTTAAGAAGCGTCAAACTCAACCACTGAGAGTGACCGTGGCTTCATCTCCAACTTTAGGAGTCATACGTGTGACCCACGGGGTAATCGCGTTATCTGTCGTCCAACTTTAATGATCACAGTCAGTCAGTCTTCCACTCATCCAGCCAGGCAACCAAACTACAAACGACCCGGTCAACCAGCCGACCAAATGGCTCGTTCTACAGTTTATCAGCGATTCCACCAATCAATCAAACAGCCACACTGGCAGTCGACCGAGCAAGCAACCACCCCACCTCCATTCCAGCTTCTCCAGCCGCCACAAGACAGTCAGGTCACGTCCCAGTCTCCCACCGGACACG
>NC_092276.1:15530166-15577666 GCF_036320965.1 Panulirus ornatus
AGCCACAGGTGGCTGAGGAAATGCATATCAAAGTTACGACTCAGGAGGAGGAGGAGGAGGAGGAGGTGTTCGTGAGGGAGAAGCAGAGGCAGTAGGAGCAGCAGCAGCAGCAGCAGCAGGAACCTCATCACCAGCAGCAGTACAGAGGGCACAGCACTACCGCTGACTCCTAACATTCTCCACCGAACGAATGTTCATACATCTCACCACGGCCTTCTGCTGATGAAGGCACTCGCTAAGCTCAGCACCACAAGGTCGCGGTGTCACGCGCGGAGCAGAAACCTGAAGGTGGCGGGGTTATAGCCGGAGGGGGAGCAACACCTAGGAGGAGGAGGAGGAGGAAGGTAGAGGGAGCTATGAAGGAGGAGGAGGAGGGAGGGGACACGGATGGAAGAGGATGGCCGTCTGCCATGTGTCCAACACCACCACAATGAACAACATACTTCCGCCTCACCACGCAGGAACTCTCTCCCTCACTACCACACACACACACACACACACACACACACACAACTGTCTGCCATCACTCACCCCCCCGGCGGCACCTCAGGTCGACTCCAGCGGCCGGGCCTAAACAAGGGCGAACCACTCGTCAACCCAATCAACAGGAGGGGAGCGGACACGGCGACACTAATTGCCCCCGACAGCACCACTCGACCCACCAACAGGCGCGGGTTGGTTTGGCAATTAAGGAGCACTGGCGAGATGGGTTGGTGATTCATGACGCTCCAACACCACACTCCGACACCACCACCTGCAGATTGTTCGCTCCTCGCCTCCCACCGCATCTCCTACCACTATCACTACAACCACAACTATCACTACTGCTACACTAACAACAACAACAACAACAACCATTACGACCACTACTTCGAGCCCTACAACAACTACCACTCACATTCCGCCACACCACAATCACCACCATCTCGAAATACAGCCCAAGTCAGTGTGTGGCCCCCACCCCGGCAGGAATAAATTGCTAGTGCAAATAAACACGAACCACGCTGACGCATGAGCCCTTAACTGCAGAGAACAATGAAAACCAGAAGGGAGGTTCACATAGGCTCATCTCAGAATTGTCTATGACTTACGAGCTGCCATGTGGAGATCAGACATAAAAAGGCCTGGCCTTTGACCTCACCATTACGTCAGGTCAATGACCAGGTCATCATGCCCGGACTTTTTACACCGTCTGGACGAAGTGTCATTACTCATCCTACGGAGGAAAAAAGATCACTATGTGACATGAAAACCCGGAGAGACATACAGTATATCATGGGACAACAAACCCTGATGTATTACGTCATACGTTCATAAATCACAACGTACTGTCAAGGGATTCATGATGACCAAAACCATACATAAAGCCTGGTTGGGTAACTGAAGTGTGTCTAAAACGTTTAATAAATCCCTTCGCGCACGGTGCGACCCTTGCGCACGACGGTACGACCCACGTACCGTCGTGCGCAAGTGGGTAGCACAAGGAGTAACTCGGAACAGAGTTGTTATGGTGTTTCTGGTAGACAAGTTAACCCAGGGGACGACGGCCACTGTGTGTACACAGGAAATACCAAGAGTTGCTACAGTGACAAACCTGTTGTTATCCTTGAGTTTAATGCTTACTCTCCCACACTAACACTTCACATGAACCTCGTTCATACATACATACATATATATATATATATATATATATATATATATATATATATATATATATATATATATAGCTAGGGAAGTAAGAGTTCTACCATCGTATTCCCCACGTGTCGTAGAGGGCGACTAAAAAGGGGCGACAGCGAGGGGCTAGAACCCCCTCCCCCTTCTTGTATTTCAGAAGGTAGTAGGAGCCAAGCAAAGACTGGATGTAACCAAGATGAGAAGAGAGGAGAGATAGGTAGCATCTTTGAAGAAAGAAACCTAGATGTTCTGGCTCTGCGAAGCTCAAGAGTAAAGAGGTAGAATGGTTTGGAAATGTCAGAGGAGTCAAGTCAGGGGTTGGTGAGAGGACAAGAGATCAGGAAGAAGTAGCACTACTCCTGAAGCAGGAGTAGTGGGCATGTGTGACAGAGCGTAAGAAAGTGAATTCTAGAATGATGTGGGTAAAACTGAAAGTGGAGAGCGAGGGATGAGAGATTATTAGAGCTTATGCACCTGGTCATGAGAAGAAAGATCATGAGAAGCAAGTGTACTGGGAGCAGCTGAGTGAGTGCGTCAGCAGCTTTGGTATAAGTGATGGGTGGCTTAAATGCGATGGTGAGTGATCCGGAAGCTGAGGGTATAACTGATGGGCATTAGATATTTAGTATCATGAACGGAAATGGTCAACAGCTTGCGGACTTGTGCTGAGAAAGGACCGGTGACCGAGAATAACTGGTAAAAAAAGGAAAAGAAAAAAGAACATATACAAGTATACGTATGACAGTAGGTAGTAAGATAGTCAGCGAGCATTACTGGATTAAATATCAACTGATAGGTGTGTAGTAGAGAGACTTTTGGATGTAAATGTAATGAGAGGGGTAGTTGGTGGGATGTCTGATCACAATCTTGTGGAGGCGAGGGTGAAGATTTGTAGAGGTTTTAGGAAGAGGAACCAATATCGGTGAGAAGAGAGTGGTGAGTGTAAGGAAGCTTGGAAAAGATTTATGTGTAAAGAAATACCAAGAGGTATTGAGTGCAGAATAGCAAAAGGTGAGAGTAAACGAAGCAAGGAGAGTGGGTGAGGAATAGGAGGTATCTAGGGAAGCAGTGATGCCATGTGCTAGAGATGCATGTGACATGCGAAAGGTGGGTAGTGAATAGATTAGAAAGGGTAGCGAGTGGTGGGGGTCAAGTGCAAATGATTGGAAGATGAATATGAGAAAGGGGCAGGAGGTCAGGAGGAAGGTGTAGGAGTCGACAAGGAGGGCAAATTAGAATTGGGGTGAGATAGTATTCAGTAAACTTTAGGGAGAAAATATGTTTTGAAAGGAGGTAAATAATGTGCAAAAGACAAGAGAACAAATGGGAACACTGGTGAAAGGGGCAAAAAGGGAAGTGATAACAGGTAGTGATGAAGAAGAAAAGATGGAGTGGATACTTTAAAGGACTGCTAAATGTGTGCGATGACAGGGTAGCAGATGTAAGGTGTTTGGGTCGGGGTGGTATGCGAAGCCATAGTCATAAGAGTGGTTTGGTGAAGAGAGAAGAGGTGGTGAAAGCCTTACGAAGGATGAAATTTGGCAAAGCGGCTAGAGTGGTTGATATTACCGGTGCTTATATTAAGAAAGTGGATGACTCTTGTTTATTGGCTAGTTTGGGTTTTCAACGTATGTATAGATTATGGTGAGGTGTCTGAGGATTGGCGGAATGCATGCATAGTGCCACTGTATAAAGGCTAGGGGGATAAAGTTGAGTGTTCTAACTGCGTAGGCATAAGTCTGTTGAGTGTACCTGGTAAACTATACAGGAGGTATTGATTGAAAGGGTTAAAGCATGTACTGAGCATCAGATTGGGGAGGAGCAGTGTGGGTTCAAAAGTGGCAGAGGATGTGTGGATCACGGGTTTGCACTGAAGTGTGTGTGTGGCAAAATACTCTAAGAAATGGATGGACTTGTATGAGACAATTATGGATTTGTACAATGCATATGATAGAGAAACCTTGGGGAAGGTCCTGAGAATATATGGTGAGGGAGGTAAGATGCTAGAAGCATTGAGAAATCTTTTATCACAGGTGTGAGGTATGCGTACGAAATAGGAAAGGAGAAGAGTGAATGGTTCCAAGTTAAGAACAGTCTGCGGTATGGGTGTGTGATGTCACTATTCGTTTCATTTGCAAATGAAGTGGGTGGTGAAGGGGTAAATAAAAGTCTTGGAGATAGGGGCGAGTGTCTAGTCTGTAGGGGATTAGAGGGCCTGGGAAGCGAGTTGTTGTTTGTTGATGGTATAGTACTGGTGGCTAATTTACGTGTGAAACTGCAGAGTTGGTGACTGGGTTTGGAAGTGTGTGTCAAACGGGGGAAGATGAGTGTAAATGTGACCAAAAAACAAGGTTACGAGATTCATCAGCGTTGAGGGACAGGTATGTCGAGGTTTAAGTTTGAATGGAGAAAACTTGCTGGAAGTAAAATGTTTTAGATATCTGGGAATGGACATGGCAGCGAATGGAACTATGAAAGCAGAAGTGAGTCATAAGGTGGGGAAGGGGGGTGAAGGTTCTGGGAGAACTGGCAAATGCGTGAGAGATCGTTACCTAAGAGGACAAAAATGGGTTTAAGTACAGTAGTCCCAACGTTATCATATGGATGCATATGCAAGCTTGGGCTATAGATTAAACTGAGCAGAGGAGGGTGGATGTGTTGGAAAAGAATTTTTGGAGACTATATGTGGTGTGAGGTGGTTTGATCGAGTAAGTAAAAGGGTAAGAGAGATGTGTGGTAATAAAAAGTGTGATAGAGAGAGAGAAGAAGAGGGTGTGTTGCCATAGTTTGGACGTGTGAAGAGAATGAACAAGGAAAGATGGACGAAAAGGATATATGTGTCAGAGGTGGAGGGAACGAGGAGAGCAAGGAGACCAAACTGGAGGTGGAGGGATGGAGTGAAAAAGACTTTGAGCGATCAAGGACTTGAATATGTAGGAGGGTGAAAGGTGTGCATGAGAGCGTGAACTGGAACAATGTGGTATATAAGGCTAGACGTGCTATCAATAGTCTGAACCAGGGCATGTGAAGTGTCAGAGGGAAGGTCTGTGGAGCCTGGATGTGGATACGGAGCTGTGGTTTCAATGCATTACACATGACAGCAAAGAGAATGGATGCGAGCGGATGTGGTCTCTCTCGCTCTGCTCCAAGCGCTAACGCGAGAAGCGGCGATAATTTCACACACACACACACACACACACACACACTATATATATATATATATATATATATATATATATATATATATATGTTGAATGACAGCATCTGCTGTCGTCTTGAATGCCATGTGCGTTAGAGAAAACCTGCTCCCAGCTAACAAAAACATATATACAACCAAAAATACCACTATTGTCACTTGAAAGCAACACAAATGTCACTTAAAAGTTCTCGTGAAATGTCACATGACTTTCAGAACCTCACCAACAGCGTTTTATAATGTTGTTTCTTGCTTGACTTAAAGAGATTAGTGGATCACGTCCAAGATTATGAGTGGGTGATCCGTGTCAGCTGTAGTCCGGCAGTGACGCAGGCGTGACACGAGGTGTCAACCCCATCACATCATCGCACTGGTGGACCAAACACACACATGCGCAAGAAACATTTTTGACAGTCCGTCACACGTGCCACCATACGCCTTTTATTTACTTGCTAACAAGACATGTCTAAACCCTCGCTATGCTACAGTCAAACGTTTAACGAATGTTCAGCGTTAGCATCACCTTAAATCCTCAGGTAACGTGAGACAGCAATCAAACAAATCAAGAATTGTACATGGACGTTGGCATGATCCCGAATGGCAGTTGCCAAATTTTGTTTCTCTCCTCGCTCCTCCGTACACTTCCATCACCACATAACTTCCCCGGTTCCCACCCACTACATATTCCCCACCAATGCCAACACAGTTTTACCAGTTGTTAATGCCTCCACACGTAGCATTAAGGAAATGAACAACGAACCATCTTCCCGCCAATCTTGGCTCATTGCCCAACTTACGGGGGGGGAGACTCGGCCGGTGTTGCCAACACGATAACGCTCGCCTCGTACACTACCGCAGCTGTTCAGTGTTTTCCTATGTTACCCACCAACGTCAGCCTCCTATCTGACCAGATATACACCCGGCGAGGGTACAAGCAGCATAAATACCTTCCGTCATGGATAAATTACCATAAATAAATATGTAAACAAAGTGAGATTGGAGTCGGTGAGGTTGGCAGCCTTGGGCATGGCAGGTGGTTGTAGCAGCGGCGGTGCCGGCGATGGCGAACCAGCTGCCGGACACCCATCTCCCTACACCCTACCAACCACATAATTCAGCCGGACTAACAGCCTCACGGAGAGCGAACGTGTTAAAAGAACCGTGAGCGATCGCCTCCCCTAAATAGGAGATGGGTTGACGGAAGAGACAAGGCATTTCCTGCCGCGACCCGTGTTTACCACTATTTCCCCCACGGCCGGTGTCACCCTAGAATACCGCCCTTATTTGGGTGTATTCACTCCAATATATATATATATATATATATATATATATATATATATATATATATATATATATATATATATATATATAATCATACTTTGTCGTTGTCTCCCGCGTTAGCGAGGTAGCGCAGGGAAACATGACAAAAGAATGACCCAACCCACCCACATTCACATGTATATACATACACGCCAACACACGCACATAT
This sequence comes from Panulirus ornatus, assembly GCF_036320965.1. Taxonomy (NCBI): domain Eukaryota; kingdom Metazoa; phylum Arthropoda; class Malacostraca; order Decapoda; family Palinuridae; genus Panulirus; species Panulirus ornatus. The sequence goes on from NC_092276.1 coordinate 15,536,529, forward strand.
ACATGCCTATACATTTCAACGTATACATACATATACATACACAGACATATACATATATACATACACATGTAAATATTCATACTTGCTGCCTTCATCCATTCCGTCGCCACCCCGCCACACAGCTCCCTTTCCACATCCAGGCTCCACAAAACTTTCCATGGTTTACCCCAGACGCTTCACATGCCCTGGTTCAATCCTATGACAACACGTCGACCCCAGTATACCACATGGTTCCAATTCACTCTATTCCTTGCACGCCTTTCACCCTCCTGCATGTTCAGGCCCCGATCGCTCAAAATCTTTTTCACTCCATCCTTCCACATCCAATTAGGTCTCCCGCTTCTCCTCGTTCCCTCCACCTCTGACACATATATCCTCTTGGTCAATCTTTCCTCACTCATTTTCTCCATGTGATCAAACCATTTCAATACACCCCCATATAATATATATATATATATATTATATGGAAGTAAGGGGAGTGGGGGAGGAATGGGATGTATTTAGGGAATCAGTGGTGGATTGCGCAAGGGATGCTTGTGGCGTGGGAGGAGTGGGAGGTGGGCTGTTTGGAAGGGGTGGTGGGTGGTGGGATGGAGAAGTAGGAGTATTAGTGAAAGAGAAGAGAGAGGCATTTGGACGATTTTTGCAGGGAAGGAATGCAATTGAGTGGGGGAAGTATAAAAGAAAGAGACAGGAGGTCAAGAGAAAGGTGCAAGAGGTGAAAAGGGGGGCAAATGAGAGTTGGGGTGAGAGAGTATCATTGAATTTTAGGGAGAATAAAAGGATGTTCTGGAAGGAGGTAGATGGGGTGCGTGGGACAGGGGAGCAAATGGGAACTTCAGTGAAGGGCGTAAATGGGGAGGTGATGGCAAGTAGCGGTGGTGTGAGAAGGAGATGGAATGAGTATTTTGAAGGTTTGTTGAATGTGTCTGATGACAGAGTGGCAGATATAGGGTGTTTTGGTCGAGGTGGTGTGCAAAGTGAGAGGGTTAGGGAAAATGATTTGGTAAACAGAGAAGAGGTAGTAAAAGCTTTGCGGAAGATGAAAGCCGGCAAGGCAGCAGGTTTGGATGGTATTGCAGTGGAATTTATTAAAAAAGGGGGTGACTGTATTGTTGACTGGTTGGTAAGGTTATTTAATGTATGTATGACCCATGGTGAGGTGCCTGAGGATTGGCGGAATGCGTGCATAGTGCCGTTGTGCGGGGGCAAAGGGGATGGGAGTGAGTGCTCAAATTACAGAGGTATAAGTTTGTTGAGTATTCCTGGTAAATTATATGGGAGGGTATTGATCGAGAGGGTGAAGGCATGTACAGAGCATCAGATTGGGGAAGAGCAGTGCGGTTTCAGAAGTGGTAGAGGATGTGTGGATCAGGTGTTTGCTTTGAAGAATGTATGTGAGAAATACTTAGAAAAGCAAATGGATTTGTATGTAGCATTTATGGATCTGGAGAAGGCATATGATAGAGTTGATAGAGATGCTCTGTGGAAGGTATTAAGAATATATGGTGTGGGAGGCAAGTTGTTAGAAGCAGTGAAAAGTTTTTTATCGAGGATGTAAGGCATGTGTACGTGTAGGAAGAGAGGAAAGTGATTGGTTCTCAGTGAATGTAGGTTTGCGGCAGGGGTGTGTGATGTCTCCATGGTTGTTTAATTTGTTTATGGATGGGGTTGTTAGGGAGGTAAATGCAAGAGTCCTGGAAAGAGGGGCAAGTATGAAGTCTGTTGGGGATGAGAGAGCTTGGGAAGTGAGTCAGTTGTTGTTCGCTGATGATACAGCGCTGGTGGCTGATTCATGTGAGAAACTGCAGAAGCTGGTGACTGAGTTTGGTAAAGTGTGTGGAAGAAGAAAGTTGAGAGTAAATGTGAATAAGAGCAAGGTTATTAGGTACAGTAGGGGTGAGGGTCAAGTCAATTGGGAGGTGAGTTTGAATGGAGAAAAACTGGAGGAAGTGAAGTGTTTTAGATATCTGGGAGTGGATCTGTCAGCGGATGGAACCATGGAAGCGGAAGTGGATCATAGGGTGGGGGAGGGGGCGAAAATTTTGGGAGCCTTGAAAAATGTGTGGAAGTCGAGAACATTATCTCGGAAAGCGAAAATGGGTATGTTTGAGGGAATAGTGGTTCCAACAATGTTGTATGGTTGCGAGGCGTGGGCTATGGATAGAGATGTGCGCAGGAGGATGGATGTGCTGGAAATGAGATGTTTGAGGACAATGTGTGGTGTGAGGTGGTTTGATCGAGTAAGTAACGTAAGGGTAAGAGAGATGTGTGGAAATAAAAAGAGCGTGGTTGAGAGAGCAGAAGAGGGTGTTTTGAAATGGTTTGGGCACATGGAGAGAATGAGTGAGGAGAGATTGACCAAGAGGATATATGTGTCGGAGGTGGAGGGAACGAGGAGAAGAGGGAGACCAAATTGGAGGTGGAAAGATGGAGTGAAAAAGATTTTGTGTGATCGGGGCCTGAACATGCAGGAGGGTGAAAGGAGGGCAAGGAATAGAGTGAATTGGAGTCATGTGGTATACAGGGGTTGACGTGCTGTCAGTGGATTGAATCAAGGCATGTGAAGCGTCTGGGGTAAACCATGGAAAGCTGTGTAGGTATGTATATTTGCGTGTGTGGACGTGTGTATGTACATGTGTATGGGGGGGGGGGTTGGGCCATTTCTTTCGTCTGTTTCCTTGCGCTACCTCGCAAACGCGGGAGACAGCGACAGAGTATAAAAAAAAAAAAATATATATATATATATATATATATATATATATATATATATATAACGTCGAAATTAAAGGGGATTACTGATGGCCGAGAAGGATATTGTACATCAAACTGCAAATTCGTTAACAAGATATTCCCGAATGTGTGAGGTTTCTTACAGATATCAAGATATTCCTGAGTGTGACGTGTCTTACAGTTATCATTAAGATATTCCTGAGTGTGTGACGTGTCTTACAGTTATCATTAAGATATTCCTGAGTGTGTAACGTGTCTTACAGTTATCATTAAGATATTCCTGAGTGTGTGACGTGTCTTACAGTTATCATTAAGATATTCCTGAGTGTGTGACGTGTCTTACAGTTATCATTAAGATATTCCTGAGTGTGTAACGTGTCTTACAGTTATCATTAAGATATTCCTGAGTGTGTGACGTGTCTTACAGTTATTATTAAGATATTCCTGAGTGTGTGACGTGTCTTACAGTTATCATTAAGATATTCCTGAGTGTGTAACGTGTCTTACAGTTATCATTAAGATATTCCTGAGTGTGTGACGTGTCTTACAGTTATTATTAAGATATTCCTGAGTGTGTAACGTGTCTTACAGTTATTATTAAGATATTCCTGAGTGTGTGACGTGTCTTACAGTTATCATTAAGATATTCCTGAGTGTGTAACGTGTCTTACAGTTATCATTAAGATATTCCTGAGTGTGTGACGTGTCTTACAGTTATTATTAAGATATTCCTGAGTGTGTAACGTGTCTTACAGTTATTATTAAGATATTCCTGAGTGTGTGACGTGTCTTACAGTTATCATTAAGATATTCCTGAGTGTGTAACGTGTCTTACAGTTATCATTAAGATATTCCTGAGTGTGTAACGTGTCTTACAGTTATTATTAAGATATTCCTGAGTGTGTGACGTGCCTTACAGTTATCATTAAGATATTCCTGAGTGTGTGACGTGTCTTACAGTTATTATTAAGATATTCCTGAGTGTGTGACGTGTCTTACAGTTATCATTAAGATATTCCTGAGTGTGTAACGTGTCTTACAGTTATTATTAAGATATTCCTGAGTGTGTGACGTGTCTTACAGTTATCATTAAGATATTCCTGAGTGTATAACGTGTCTTACAGTTATCATTAAGATATTCCTGAGTGTGTGACGTGTCTTACAGTTATTATTAAGATATTCCTGAGTGTGTAACGTGTCTTACAGTTATTATTAAGATATTCCTGAGTGTGTAACGTGTCTTACAGTTATCATTAAGATATTCCTGAGTGTGTGACGTGTCTTACAGTTATCATTAAGATATTCCTGAGTGTGTGACGTGTCTTACAGTTATTATTAAGATATTCCTGAGTGTGTAACGTGTCTTACAGTTATCATTAAGATATTCCTGAGTGTGTGACGTGTCTTACAGTTATCATTAATATATTCCTGAGTGTGTGACGTGTCTTACAGTTATCATTAAGATATTCCTGAGTGTGTGACGTGTCTTACAGTTATCATTAAGATATTCCTGAGTGTGTGACGTGTCTTACAGTTATCATTAAGATATTCCTGAGTGTGTGACGTGTCTTACAGTTATCATTAAGATATTCCTGAGTGTGTGACGTGTCTTACAGTTATCATTAAGATATTCCTGAGTGTGTGACGTGTCTTACAGTTATCATTAAGATATTCCTGAGTGTGTGACGTGTCTTACAGATATTATTAAGATATTCCTGAGTGTGTGACGTGTCTTACAGTTATCATTAAGATATTCCTGAGTGTGTGACGTGTCTTACAGTTATCATTAAGATATTCCTGAGTGTGTGACGTGCCTTACAGTTATCATTAAGATATTCCTGAGTGTGTGACGTGTCTTACAGTTATCATTAAGTTATTCCTGAGTGAGTGACGTGTCTTACAGTTATCATTAAGATATTCCTGAGTGTGTGACGTGTCTTACAGATATTATTAAGATATTCCTGAGTGTGTGACGTGTCTTACAGTTATCATTAAGATATTCCTGAGTGTGTGACGTGTCTTACAGTTATCATTAAGATATTCCTGAGTGTGTGACGTCTCTTACAGTTATCATCAAGATATTCCTGAGTGTGTGACGTGTCTTACAGTTATCATTAAGATATTCCTGAGTGTGTGACGTGTCTTACAGGTATTTATTGGTATTTCTGGTTTAAGGATAGGGATGAGGCCTAGCAGTTACCTACTTGTACAGTATAATGGTGCTGTTTTTATACACGTGGGGCCCTATTTCTGTGCCTATTCTTGTGATGAATATGTTTTTCCCTTTGTGCACAACGATACGATCCTTTAATAACAGTACGACCCTTAAACTGGAAGACACGACCCTTTAACATGAGTAAGACATTATGAGATTAAGGTACGACCCTTTAACATGACGGTATAACCAGAGGGTACGACCCTTGCGTATGATGGCGTAGCCTTCATTTAACCTGACCCTTGGCCAGACCACCATAACAACAAAGTCGTCATGACCATCTTGCTCAGGGGGTCGTACCGTCCTGTCTGGGCAAGAGGGGAGGAGGGAGTTAGAGCAATTTACCCAAGTGACGTCCAACAAGCAAGTATGTTGGGTGACGTCACGACTACTCCATAAACCACCACCACCACCACCACCGCATCACGTCACAAGCACGACCACCAGCCCTAACAGACACAATGAATAACTGAAAGATTCGCTTCAGTACAACCAAAACACACACACACACACACACATACACACACACACACACACACACACACACACACACACACACAGGCAGCAACAACAAGCGGCTTGTGTGGCGTGGTCAGCCAGGGTGACACGGTCCTTACTGACGTCAATAATAAGTTCCCAGAAGGTCATTAAGCGACTTGAAACCCTCTTGAATACGAAGCGTATGACATAATCGGGGCCAGCAAGGTCACTGTGGCGAGGGAGCAGTGCGGCCAAGCGCTGCTCTGCTGGGGTCAAATTGGCCATTAGGGTCAGAAACATATTGAAAGTTACATAGATGTACAGACGCCAAGGCCCCAGCGAGGTGGTCTGGCCTTAACATCACTTAAAAGCAATAGACGAGGAAAGTAAGGCACAACAAGGACTCTTTCTCCACCCTCCACTCCATCTGGCAACACGCAAGATGGGAAACAAGTAGAATAAAATACCTTGCAGGACTAATATCCCTAAAAGAAATTTTTATAGGAAAGTTAAGAGTTAGAATGAACATGAATTTGTCAAGAGACAGAGATAGATAGATAGATAGATAGATAGATAGATAGATGGAGAGAGAGAGAGAGAGAGAGAGAGAGAGAGAGAGAGAGAGAGAGAGAGAGAGAGAGAGAGAGAGACTACTCTAACACCAGAAATCAGCTCAACCGAGGTTCGCATCATGCGATGCCCAGCTCTGCATCTGTCACTCCCACTCGTCCATCTTATCTCCGAGTTTCGAACCCAAGTACCGGGATGGCAAGGAAACACAGCAAAGCCCTTGCGCCACAGTGGTCAAAATATCCATGGACTTAACCTGCCAGTTTTTACAGAGTCTGAAGATATGACCTCCACAAAGTGCCATTACCACTACGGTAATATGAATATATAATGGTGATTCTGGAGATGATAATGTATGTCATGTTACCCTTGCCAAGCGCCAGTCAAACACTCAAGTGCCTCCGGACAACTTGCCCTCAAGTGCCACTTGAACATCAAATGCGCCTTGTATGAAGCTCCCGAGTACTGCACCTGACGGGGGAGGAAGGTGGCTCAGCGAGGGTGTGTGTGTGGCTGTATATGAGACGTCCCACTCCATGGTTCTAGTCCCTCACACTGCCAGAACTCTTATCAGTCTTTGGCAGGCTGTCCTCATCCGTCCTAACCCAAACAGTCCTTGACCACTACTTAAACTAGGTCTAGTCAAAAGGCTGACCCAATGATGGAGGGCAAGTTTCTGCATCAGTGAAGCGGTGTTGAGGGGGACCTGAGGTGGGTCTTCATGGTGAGGACACGCACGACCAGTTACTCCAGCTACGAGGCAACACACACCACCACGACCTCTCCCAACACCAACACCACCCACTCCACCACCACAACCCTCCCCCCATCAACACGACTCCTCCCACTCCACATCACAACCCTCACCCACAACATCACGACCCTCTCCAACATCACCACGACCCTCTCCAACACAACCCTCCCCCACAACGCCATGACCCTCTCCAACACAACCCTCCCCCACAACGCCATGACCCTCTCCAACGTCACCACGACCCTCTCCAACACAACCCTCCCCCACAACGCCATGACCCTCTCCAACGTCACCACGACACTCTCCAACACAACCCTCCCCCACAACGCCACGACCCTCTCCAACGTCACCACGACACTCTCCAACACATCCCTCCCCCACAACGTCACGACCCTCTCCAACGTCACCACGACACTCTCCAACACAACCCTCCCCCACAACGCCACGACCCTCTCCAACGTCACCACGACACTCCATCTCGTAGATCACAACAGTCCCCGGCCCCGGCAGTGGAGCCACAGACGTTACTGTGATGGTCACAACCTGATCAAGCCAACACATACGTTACCTGCCACCACCGGCGTTACGCACCACCTGGATCCTCTGTTACCAACTACCGTCACAGTCACCACCCAGCGTTACAGTCGCTACCTGGCATAATTACCAACTAGCGTTAGAGTTACCACCTGGCGTTACCATTACTACCAGCGTTACAGTCATCACCTACGTTACAGCCCCACCAGCGGGGTCACACTCACCAGCCGTCACTAAACGCCTGCGTTACATAAACACAGCGTGGGTGGCGACACTACATCTGGACATATCAGGTTCTGGTGATATATGGTAATGAGCGTGACTGGTCATGACTGGTGAGGTTGAAGGGTCATGACTGGTGTGTGAGAGGTCATGCCAGGTGAGTGTGACGGGTCATGACTGATGAGGATGAAGAGTCATGACTAGTGAGTGTGACGGGTCATGACTGGTGAGTGTGAGGGGTTATGACTAGTGAGTGTGACGGGTCATGACTCGTGAGCGTGAGGGGGCATAACTGGTGAGTGTGAGGGGGGCATGACTTGTGAGTGTGAGGGGTCATGACTGGTGAGTGTGAGTGGTCATGACTGGTGAGTGTGAGGGGTCATGCCTAGTCTGTGTGAGGGGTCATGACTCGCAAGTGTGAGGGGGGCCATGACTAGTGAGTATGAGGGGTCATGACTGGTGAGTGTGAGGGGTCATGCCTAGTGTGTGAGGGGTCATGACTAGCAAGACTTTGTGAGGGGGGGGTCATGCCTGGTGAGTGTGAGGGGTCATGACTCGCAAGTGTGAGGGGGGCCATGACTAGTGAGTATGAGGGGTCATGACTGGTGAGTGTGACGGGTCATGACTGGTGAGTGTGAGGGGTCATGCCTAGTGTGTGAGGGGTCATGACTAGCAAGACTTTGTGAGGGGGGGTCATGACTGGTGAGTGTGAGGGGTCATGACTGGTGAGTGTGACGGGTCATGACTGGTGAGTGTGAGGGGTCATGCCTAGTGTGTGAGGGGTCATGACTGGTGAGTGTGACGGGTCATGACTGGTGAGTGTGAGGGGTCATGCCTAGTGTGTGAGGGGTCATGACTAGCAAGACTTTGTGAGGGGGGGGTCATGACTGGTGAGTGTGAGGGGTCATGACTGGTGAGTGTGAGCGGTCATGACTAGTGAGTGTGAGGGGTCATGACTGGTGAGTGTGACGGGTCATGACTGGTGAGTGTGAGGGGTCATGCCTAGTGTGTGAGGGGTCATGACTGGTGAGTGTGACGGGTCATGACTGGTGAGTGTGAGGGGTCATGCCTAGTGTGTGAGGGGTCATGACTAGCAAGACTTTGTGAGGGGGGGTCATGACTGGTGAGTGTGAGGGGTCATGACTCGCAAGTGTGAGGGGGGCCATGACTAGTGAGTATGAGGGGTCATGACTGGTGAGTGTGAGCGGTCATGACTAGTGAGTGTGAGGGGTCATGCCTGGTGAGTGTGAGGGGTCAGTGTAAGGGGTCATGACTGGTGAGTGTGAGGAGTCATGCCTAGTTAGTGTGAGGGGTCATGCCTAGTGAGTGTGAGGGGGGGGGGTCATGACTGGTGACAGATGAGCCGTGACTGGTGATTAAGTGGTGGTGGGGCAGTGGTGGGGGAGGGGTGGACCGTGACGGGAGAGGACAACTGGGGTGGGACGGTGGGGGGGGGGGGGGAGAGGTGCGGTCGGTGACGCAGAGGGAGGGACACACGTGGGAGGTGAGGCGGGGCCCCTGAGCAGTGGGTGGAACCACAGACACGTGCAGACCCTGTGAACTGTCACCTGGGGCTGGGCGGTGGGTGAGAGCGACCTGTGGGCGGTGTGGGGGCACTGGGTGGCCAACCGTGGGCTCCAGGCATGGGTGTGGTGGGTAGACGACGTCTAGACCCCACAGTGGGAGCTGTAGAGCGTGGGGAGGTGGCGTACACGCCCACTATACACGTCCCGTTAAACTAATAAAGATTTTATTATGAATAGAATAATGGAGGCGGAGCCACACTGTATACAGCCAAGAATGTCTTCAATTTAGTAACTTTCATAGCAGGAATAACAGATGTATTCATCTGATGAATTAGCTGTACAATATCCTGTGGTGTATGATATCCTCAGACCGTCTACCATACAAAAACCTCTCCATGGCCCCGTACTGTATGATTACAGAACTTAGTCCACAGTCTGTTATCATGCATGTGTACCCTAGCATTCCCCTGTTATCATTCATGTGTACCCTATCATTCCCCTGTTATCATTCATGTGAACCCTATCATTCATTTGTTATTATTCATGTCTATCCTATCATTCACCTGTTATCATTCATGTCTACCCTATCATTTACTTGTTATCATTCATGTGTACCCTATCATTCACCTGTTATCATTCATGTCTACCCTATCATTCACCTGTTATCATTCATGTCTACCCTATCATTTACTTGTTATCATTCATGTCTACCCTATCATTCACCTGTTATCATTCATGTCTACCCTATCATTCACGTTCTACCTTTACTGATTTATCATAAGTAACAAGTAACCCAGTGACTGAAGAGCAGATTATGATTGTTATAACATCAGGCGCTGCTCAAGTTCAAATCCACCCGACTATGGACTGTACATGTGTATGACAACTCGGAATACACTGTTGATATCTGGGGTTGAGAACTCGCATCTACACTACCCAAGCTAACTGTACCGTGCAGACAACGCATAATGTACGAGAGAGAGAGAGAGAGAGAGAGAGAGAGAGAGAGAGAGAGAGAGAGAGAGAGACCTTGGGAAAAGGAACTGTTCAGAACGAGCGTGTGTGTGTGTAGGTTGGTAACATGGAGGTGGTCGTGCAGGCGTGGTTCACAGTGGAGCTGTCACCCCCCCAAGACACACACACACACACACACACACACAACAGTCAAACCCTTCTCTCGTCAGAGACAATAATCAGAAACACTTCAGTGTCAACACAAAGGAACAGACGGACCTTCCCCGAGTCTAAAGTACTTTCCATTGCATCACATTCAAACCCTCCGTCATATACACACACTTCCCACACTCTAACGCAGTAGCAATACTGTAGCCTGGCCTTCCCCCTCAGTGTGGCCAGTCATCCTGGGTGAAACAGCTTTAAAGAGGTTTCCGAAGAGCTGGTTACTACTGGCTCTTTGCCAGGTAGACCCCGGCCGACCTGATGGACCAACAGTTCGAATCCCACATCCCACCTGGGTCGTGTGGGATAATATTCAACGTCAGTAAGAACTGTAAAATCTAAAACAGTTACATCACAGCTTGAAACTGCCTCCAACAACACAAAAGAAAACGTCGTAAATGAGAATAGAAACATATTATTTCGACGTGGAGCGACCACCGCACAACCACATGTCCTTCACCATTTCTCTAACGTTCATATACCACACATTTACAAACTCTATAAGAATTATCAACACTCGTTCGACTAATTATAGCTAATCTATTCAACAAATTCCCACATATCCACTAATGAAACTAATTACCCCAAGGTTCGATTTGTCTTTGTTTAAAACTCTGTTACGGGAAGAGACAATGAAAGGATGTGTCATGCTGCCACACACACACACACACAGCCAGTCCTGCCACCACACCAGGTCCTGACACCATCTATCATGGAGGCAGCTGACACACCAAGGACCGTCAGCTCACCTGAATCTATGTCATCTGGTCGAGGCTGACTCTTTGATGCGTTTGACCATCGTGTGAGTTAAGAAATGCCCAGCTAACTTATCTTCCATTGTTTGACCCTCTTGACCAGGACGGTACGATCCTTGACCAGGACGGTACGATCCTCGACCAGGACGGTACGATCCTTGACCAGGACGGTACGATCCTTGACCAGGACGGTACGATCCTTGACCAGGACGGTACGATCCTTGACCAGGACGGTACGATCCTTGAAAAGGAAGGGACGATCCTTGACCAGGACGGTACGATCCTTGACCAGGACGGTACGATCCTTGACCAGGACGGTACGATCCTTGACCAGGACGGTACGATCCTTGACCAGGACGGTACGATCCTTGAATAGGAAGGGACGATCCTTGATCATGACGGTACGATCCTTGACCAGGACGGTACGATCCTTGACCAGGACGGTACGATCCTTGACCAGGACGGTACAATCCTTGACCAGGACGGTACGATCCTTGATCATGACGGTACACCCTCCGGGTACGACGGTACGGCCTTCAACCTGACCCTCATAGATCGTGGCTAGACCAATGTACCCTAAGGACCGTACCGTCGAGTTCAAACACCGTACCGTCCTGCTCAAAGGGTCATTACTTAAACGTCAAGTAATGAGCATTTGTAAGATCATCACCAACTCCCTAATTATCCTTAACAACACCAGTATCACTTATGACAATAGTAATAAACAGAAGGAGTAAAGGAGAAAAGGTAATAAATAAGATACATGTATAAGGAAACAACAAAGGAAATATAAAGGGTAAAAACTCGCCTTAGCCATGTCCAGCTAGCAGCTTTGATTGGCTGGAAGCCTTGGCTGGCTAGTCAGGCGCTCTGGTCGGCTGGAAGCCTGGGCTAGTCAGGCGCTCTGGTCGGCTGGAAGCCTGGGCTAGTCAGGCGCTCTGGTCGGCTGGAAGCCTGGGCTAGTCAGGCGCTCTGGTTGGTTGGAAGCCTGGGCTAGTCAGGCGCTCTGGTCGGCTGGAAGCCTGGGCTAGTCAGGCGCTCTGGTCGGTTGGAAGCCTGGGCTAGTCAGGCGCCCTGGTTGGTTGGAAGCCTTGGTCGATCAGAAGCCTTGGCTGGCCGGAAGCCTTGGCCGGCCGGAAACCTCGTCATACCGTCTTTGGCTGTCATTTCCGGTCTTCGCGTAACTTCACAATTCAGTTCGAGGACACAACCAGACAATTTGGACACTTCAAAATATTTCATTAAACTCAAGCACATCCTTTATCATGTTATCATACACGTCCCCATCATCCAGTTATACATGTTCCCATCATCTGGTCATACATGTTCCCATCATCCAGTCATACATGTTCCCATCATCCAGTCCAGATGATGTAAAGTGGAAGAAAGGCACCACTTTACGTTCTATATTTCACAAAGCTGCTTACAACAATAAATAATAATAATAATAATAATAATAATAATAATAATAATAATAAACTACCGTACTGGTTAAGTATACAAGCTACGTCTGTTGTTTCTAATATCATCTACGAGGGAAATAAAAAAGTGCTACTGGGCCTCGTGTATATGCTGAAATCGCGGTCCAACTGTCCCTTCTCATATCATCTGTGCCTAAAACTAAGTCCTATATTCTCCTCCCACATTATCCAAGTGTATACAAGTCCGTCCTTTATGCCTCCTTTATATCATCTCCGTCCACCGGTCCTCCGTAATATTATCTAAGACAATAATCTTATTGTTTAATAATCGTTGTTCCCTGTCTCCATTTATCATATACGTTCATACACTATTTCCTTCAGTTTCCCCTAAATCATCTTGTATCACCTCCGTTTTCTCTCGTCTCAACGCGCTAACAGGGGTGACAAATGTAATTTACAACACTACGGACATATTTCTTTTCAAGTTTTCTTCCACTTTAGCAATGCTATTTTGAGTTCAGCCTTCTCCTGTTGACATACTTGATGATTGAGTCAGTGTTTGTTGCTCTTAGAATGTATCTGTCTTACATGCAACGAACAAAGAAAGGGCCAAGTGAGGATTTTCACTTAAAGGCTCAGTCCTCTGTTGCTGACGCTATCTCGCTAACGCGGAAAATGCTTTTCCTTATTCTTTCTTAAATAGGAAATCGTACACTATCATGCAGGAAACAATATTCAAGAATAATTAAGAAAAAATATTGTCCATGACATCAGACATGTCTTCCCCGTGATTGGTTATCGCCAAGAATAACGTCAGGAAAACCTGTCTCGTGACTGGTGAACACCAGGGATGACGTCAGGGGTAACCTGCCCCCGTGATTGGTGAAGCTCTCTCCCACGTCACTGATCATATGGCCCCAGCGAGACATCTGAGATGGCCTTACGGACAAATATTATGGTGTCTTACCTGCGTCTCACAAGACCTAACCACCTACGTGTTTCTGGCATCACAAGCAACTCAACTCACCTGCAACACAAAGATAAATACAGGTTAGTGGTGCTGTAAATACAGGTTAGTGGTGCTGTAAATACAGGTTAGTGGTATTGTAAATACAGGTTAGTGGTGTTGTAAATACAGGTTAGTGTTGCTGTAAATACAGGTTAGTGGTGTTGTAAATACAGGTTAGTGGTGTTGTAAATACAGGTCAGTGGTGTTGTAAATACAGGTTAGTGGTGTTGTAAATACAGGTCAGTGGTGTTGTAAATACAGGTCAGTGGTGTTGTAAATACAGGTCAGTGGTGTTGTAAATACAGGCTAGTGGTGCTGTAAATACAGGTTAGTGGTGCTGTAAATACAGGTTAGTGGTGCTGTAAATACAGGTTAGTGGTGCTGTAAATACAGGTTAGTGGTGTTATAAATACAGGTTAGTGGTGTTGTAGACAAAGGTTAGTGGCGGTGTTCGATATTTCAAAGAAACGTGTACACAAAAAGTAATGCATGATAACAAATAGTACAAAAGTAATTACAAATGTAATTGTACATGCCGATACGACCCTTGAGTACGACGGTACCACGACCCTCGAACAAGATCCTTATGTATGATGGCTTGCCTTTTGACCTAGCCCCAGAGGGACCGGGTCAAAGGCCACGCCCTCATACCCCAAGGGTCGTAGTGTCGTGATCGGAGGGTCGTACCGTCGTGCCCAAGGGTCGTACCATCGACCTCGAGGAGTGACTGACCACACAATAACATTCATCATCATGCATTGGATGAGGTTTGCTGTGTAACATGATATAGCTGGATCATGGCTTATCCCCCGGTCTCTGTGTGATTACGATGATGCACGTTAATTAAAGGAAAAATCCACCTAGTAAATAACAATACCACACACAGGCAGGCAGATCAACAACTGTAACATAATTTTTCATGACTGTTCGCCGTTTCCCGCGTGGACTCCGCTCCCATCCCTTCTCTAGCTGTCATGTGTAATGCACCGAAACCACAGCTTCCTATCCATACATCCAGGCCCCACACACCTTTCCCTGGTTTACCCCAGACGTTTCACATGCCCTGGTTCAGTCCACGGACAGCACGCCGCCCACTGTATATCACACCGCTCCATTTTACTCTTTCCCGTGCACACCTTTCATCCTCCTGCATGTTCAGAACTCGATCATTAGAAATCTTTTTCACTCCATCCTTTCATCTCCAATTTGGTCTGCCCCTTCTCCTTGCCCCCTCCACTTCAGACACATATAATAATAATCTTAATAATAATAATACCTTCCAATTCCACGAAAAGATTAGAGTTGCTCTACTGCGGCATTCAACATACAAGATACATTTACTCTTGTTTACTCTTGACTGACTTTTTCTATTGGCTGAACACACCTACAACACTACAGGTTATGATGTACCTTCTCCAGTAGCTGTGCACACCTACAACACTACAGGTTATGATGTACCTTCTCCAGCAGCTGAACACACCTACAACACTACATGTTATGATGTACCTTCTCCAGTAGCTGTACACACCTACAACACTACAGGTTATGATGTACCTCCTCCAGTAGCTGTACACACCTACAACACTACAGGTTATGATGTACCTTCTCCAGTAGCTGTATACACCTACAACACTACAGGTTATGATGTACCTTCTCCAGTAGCTGTACACACCTACAACACTACAGGTTATGATGTACCTCCTCCAGTAGCTGTACACACCTACAACACTACAGGTTATGATGTACCTCCTCCAGTAGCTGTACACACCTACAACACTACAGGTTATGATGTACCTTCTCCAGTAGCTGTACACACCTACAACACTACAGGTTATGATGTACCTTCTCCAGTAGCTGTACACATCTACAACACCACAGGTTATGATGTACCTTCTCCAGCAGCTGTACACACCTACAACACTACAGGTTATGATGTACCTCCTCCAGTAGCTGTACACACCTACAACACTACAGGTTATGATGTACCTCCTCCAGTAGCTGTGCACACCTACAACACTACAGGCTATGATGTACCTCCTCCAGTAGCTGAACACACCTACAACACTACAGGTTATGATGTACCTCCTCCAGTAGCTGTACACACCTACAACACTACAGGTTATGATGTACCTCCTCCAGCAGCTGTACACACCTACAACACTACAGGTTATGATGTACCTCCTCCAGTAGCTGTACACACCTACAACACTACGGGTTACGATGTACCTCCTCCACCAGCTGGACACACCTACTACACTACAGGTTATGATGTACCTCCTCCAGTAGCTGTACACACCTACAACACTACAGGTTACGATGTACCTCCTCCACCAGCTGGACACACCTACAACACTACAGGTTATGATGTACCTCCTCCACCAGCTGTACACACCTACAACACTACAGGTTATGATGTACCTCCTCCAGTAGCTGTACACACCTACAACACTACATGTTATGATGTACCTCCTCCAGTAGCTGTACACACCTACAACACTACAGGTTATGATGTACCTCCTCCAGTAGCTGTACACACCTACAACACTACAGGTTATGATGTACCTTCTCCATTACCTGTACACACCTACAACACTACAGGTTACGATGTACCTCCTCCAGCAGCTGGACACACCTACAACATTACAGGTTATGATGTACCTCCTCCAGTAGCTGTACACAACTACAACACTACAGGTTATGATGTACCTCCTCCAGTAGCTGTACACATCTACAACAGTACAGGTTATGATGTACCTTCTCCAGCAGCTGTACACACCTACAACACTACAGGTTATGATGTACCTCCTCCAGTAGCTGTACACACCTACAACACTACAGGTTATGATGTACCTTCTCCAGTAGCTGTACACACCTACAACACTACAGGTTATGATGTACCTCCTCCAGTAGCTGTACACACCTACAACACTACAGGTTATGATGTACCTCCTCCAGTAGCTGTACACACCTACAACACTACAGGTTATGATGTACCTCCTCCAGTAGCTGTACACACCTACAACACTACAGGTTATGATGTACCTCCTCCAGTAGCTGTACACAACTACAACACTACATGTTATGATGTACCTCCTCCAGTAGCTGTACACATCTACAACACTACATGTTATGATGTACCTCCTCCAGTAGCTGTACACACCTACAACACTACAGGTTATGATGTACCTCCTCCAGTAGCTGTACACACCTACAACACTACATGTTATGATGTACCTCCTCCAGTAGCTGTACACATCTACAACACTACAGGTTATGATGTACCTCCTCCAGTAGCTGTACACACCTACAACACTACAGGTTATGATGTACCTCCTCCAGTAGCTGTACACACCTACAACACCACAGGTTATGATGTACCTCCTCCAGTAGCTGTACACACCTACAACACTACAGGTTATGATGTACCTCCTCCAGTAGCTGTACACACCTACAACACCACAGGTTATGATGTACCTCCTCCAGTAGCTGTACACATCTACAACACTACATGTTATGATGTACCTCCTCCAGTAGCTGTACACAACTACAACACTACAGGTTATGATGTACCTCCTCCAGCAGCTGTACACACCTACAACGCTACAGGTTATGATGTACCTCCTCCAGTAGCTGTACACAACTACAACAGTACAGAGCAAGCGTGCGTAAGGCAGTAATCTCCGGGTGGAATTTGGTTACTTCTGTTGCCTCGGGATTACAACGGGTCAGGTTCCTAAGGCTGTTCCCGGGCACAGCGAGCACCCGTCTGTCTGCATGTATGCACCCGTCGTCGATATCCCGTTCAAGGAGAGACGAAAAACAGGACAACGGTTCGACCAGTACACCAGGCTGGGGTAGAGACGCGACGGCACACGTCCGGCCATCACAAGGAGCGTCTTCTCAATCGCTAGCGTATGTGATCGCCAACAAGGGAGATCGCTGACTTTATTTATGGGCTTCGTGTGGTATCCAAAGGATAAAGGTAAGCCAGTACCACCAGTACCAGTAGCAACAAGGTCTGCCACAACTACTACTACTACTACAGACGGAGGCACAAAAACTTGTCTGGTCGATGATTGCAGCGAAGCACTCTCGCCGTCTGGCCATGATGGTGGCAAGGTGGTGGGTGACAGTGTGGTGGTGGGTGCGTAGCTGATGGGTGACATTGGGTAGGTGGGTGGGGAGCTGGTGGGTGACAGTGGGTAGGTGGGTAATGGAGGAGGTATTACTGTAAGGGTATCAGGTGGGTATCATGCTGTAGATACGTCTGTGTAGGTGGTAAGTGTACGTTTGGGCCAGGTGGGGTCCGGTACACATTGGACAGGTTACAGGGGATGTCTTCTAACCCCGCACCTCGTGGAGACAAGATACCCAGGATGCTGACATCTTAACTATATAGAAAACCCAAATATAAGGTTCAAGGTTGTATAAGCTCACATACACAAATACTACACTGACACGTTTCTAACAGCGGATCAAAACACACGGAATCCAAAAGTGAAAAGACAAATAAGAAAGAGAACATGATGATGGGTGAACAAAAGAGAGAGTCAGCAACCGGTTCAGTGAACAAAGATGAACATTATGAAGAATGAAAACGTCAATGTGAACACGGGCGAACATGAACATCAGAAATGATAAAGTTGGCACAGTGAACAAAAGTGAGGGATGCAGGCCAAGGAAAATGAACACAGGGAACTCATAGTGGAGCAGAGTGAACACCATCCACATCGAGGAACTAAGATAGTGAACACTCGCGAGAATGAACATCCTAGAGTATGAAGAACTGGGAAAGATGAGATATGAGAACTACTATGTTCTTAGAACTAAGAACAAACTTGCACAAAGAACACCATCACCCATACCTGTAGAACTGCGACACGTAACACCTCCGGGTATAAATGACATAAGAACTGGACTCGTACCCCTCAAACCGAACTCACACCGCAAAACCGGACTGGAAACCCCAAAAACTCGACTGAATCCCGGTTAAACCGGACTGAAGTTCCTACAACCGGACAAATTCTACAACCGGACAAATTCTACAACCGGACTGAAGGCTAAAAACCATGAATCCCAGATCCCAAACGACACATCTCAAACCGGATTGTAGACATCCCAAACTGGACTAGTGTTTCCAAAACCACAATGAAACCCACAAGCCAAAAAACGAACCTCCCAAGACCGAACTGAACTTCCCATTATCGGACTGCACCTCCCTAAACCGGACTAAACCCATCTAAAAAACCAGACCAAACCTCCTGAATCATAACTGGACCTCCCTAAACCGAGCTGAACCTCCTAAAAGCGGACTGGACCTCCCCAAACAGGACTGAAACCTCCTTCCCCCTGGATCGGCGGGACTGAAGCCTTCATAAAGATGCAGGACACAGTACGTACAGGAGCTCGAGGCAGATATATGCTGATGATGAAGACACCGCAAAACACTTGGCCACACCTCGCCCACCACGGGCCCTCATGACCCACTAGTCTCACTAAACAAGTATAACAAACCTCGCTTAACAAACGTCGGGTCGTCAAACTTGCAGTTTTATTGAGTAATTTGTTTAATCATATCTGAAAAGTGTGTAACTTATGGTACCACGACGCTACAAGACTCCACACGGTGTGGTATCTTAAGGTAAAACGGTACAACACCACTGTACATGTTACTGTAACTTATGGTACAATGGATGTACTGTACCTTATGGTACCATGGCGGTACAACACTATACGGTACTGTAGCGTATGGTACCATGGTACAAGAAGACTCTAAAGTACCATGGTGGTACAAGGCTCTACATGTTACTGTAACTTATGGTACCAGGGTACTAGTGGACTGCACACGGTACTGATGGTACCACGCCCTCGCTGGCTCTGCACCACACGCACACGCCTCCCTTCCTTGCCCTACACGCCTCATCTATGTAATGGACGACCCCCCCTATATACTCCCCGGAGAGACCAAATTATATACACACCAATTATACACACCAGACCATACAGGCGCCCCATACATTACACTAATTATACAACCATCCAGACAATGAAATGGAGTATAATACCCGTGTTCTATAGTAAATTATACAACAACCACCACGTCATATGATAAAAATACACTGCACTGGATGACAGAATGACCCATACATTATACGAGACTGTACACGCTCCCATACATGATCACCCATACACTATGAACAACCGCTTTCAGCGAAGTATAGGTGACCCCTTACATAATGTTTATGAGATAATGAACCTACAGAGTTCAGGTATGTATCCATGCATCCCTAACACATAGTGTAAACTAAGGATACTCAAGGTATCATGTATCCATGTATCTCTAACACCATGTATACACTGTAGATACAGAATGTGTCTTCCGTCATTTCAAGACCAGGGGAAGGATACATACACATGTATCTCCTACCATACACGAGGGAGGTCACATACATGTATCACCATCATTTACTTTTCTTCGTGGTGGAGGCCAGTCATGGGAAAAAAAAAAAAGTCCACATGAAGGCCAGGCCTTAACTGATACACAGAGAAGATTATGATAAAGGGAAAAAGAAGAGACAAAGGAAAAGTATTTACGAATTTTGGAGGATGTGGAAAAAACCTTCTCTTGTAAAACGTGCCAGGTCACAGTTACTGGGAGAGACATGAGAGTGTCGAGGCTTCCAAAGGTGCGAGGGACGCGTTCACCAAGCAGCAGCGTCCACCCACAGGTGGAGTCACGGAGGCTGGCGCCCACGAGGGGTGGCTTGGTCGCTGCCTCTCCAGGCAGCTCCCGCTGGCCAGTGCTCGATTCCTGGGTACATGACGTCACAAATGCAATCATGTCGTCATAGTTACGGCCCCTCTGACGTCACACACACGTTCATATGGCCTCACGGTTATTACGGGCCCACCTGACATCGGCACAGAGTGATACCACGGCAGTATCGGCATGGCTCGCGTTATCGGAAGTCCCGTATCGGGCTAAGTTCTCTCCACGTCGATAATATTGTGCACAATGACGCCTACATCTTCGTGAATGACCCCAAAGGCAGTGTCACCTGCAATACTGACGACTCACTATACTGTACTTACAGTTCATGATAAAGGATGAAACAGTATGTGAAGTGTGCGAAGACACGGAGGGAGGAAGACAAGCGTGTAGCGCTTCCATCAGGAGGTGGAAACTAGCCCGGGAAGTTTGTCATAACAACGCCAACCTGCTGACACGGAGGGTGTAAGATGGTTCCGGCCAACACATGAACACTCCTTCGTCAGGAGGATCGTACTTCCCTGGGTGGCTGGTGTCTCCAACCTGTTGACACGGAGGGTGTACGATGGTTCCGGCCATCACCTGAACACTCCTTCGTCAGGCATGTCGTACTTCCCTGGGCGGCTGCTGTCTCCAACCTGCTGACACGGAGGATGTACTATGGTTCCGGCCAACACATGAACACTCCTTCGTCAGGAGGGTCGTACTTCCCTGGGTGGCTGCTGTCTCCAACCTACTCACCACCCAGTGACCTGAGGGGCAGACTGTTGCTGCGTGTCCTTGAGATGCTGCACCAGGACCCGATCTGGTCGAGGTCCACCGATAATTAACCTAGTGATGGGCCCGATCGCGATCGGTGACATCAAAGACGACCGCTGGCCTCTGGTCGTGCGGGGAAATCTTGGGCAATCATCGGGCCGCTCGCTCTCATCTTCTCGCTGCTGTCCCCCACGTGATGCCCGGCTCCCTCACTGACACTTTGTGAGGCGACGTACGCGTCCCTCACACTGAAAACTTGTGCGCAAACCTCTCGTGTGTGTGTGTGTGTGTGTGTGTGTGTGTGTGTGTGTGTGTGTGTGTGTGTGTGTGTTACCATAAATACAGCGGTGTCACCATGCCAAAATAGGTGGTTCATTTTCCATGATACAGTTTATCTTGGTACACTGGGGGAAAGAAAGGAAAATCTAGCGCTTTAATTACAGCGAGGCGATAGATGTGGGAGAAAGACGCGACCAGTAAACGATATCGAGAGAGAGAGAGAGAGAGAGAGAGAGAGAGAGAGAGAGAGAGAGAGAGAGAGAGAGAGAGAGAGAGAGAGAGAGAGAGAGAGAGAGAGAGGCGGGAGGGCATAAAGAACGAGACCAAGGTGGGAGGACTGAATAAAAAAACCCGTGGCAAGGCAAGTGAAGTGAGGAAAGCGCGCCAAGCTAGGCGGGAGGATGGAAGAAAAGTGGGAACAAGGCGGGAGGACAGAAGAAAACACAGTGGTAAGGCGGCGGCAGGACTGAAGAAAACGTGAACAGTAGGGGGAGGACAGAGGAAAATGAGGCCAAGGCGGGAGGAGTGGAGAGAGAGAGAGAGAGAACGGGACTAAAGCGGTATGACGGAAGGGGAGACTTGCCGGTAACTTGATGTTCCTCCAGGCCGCCCAACACCCGCGGGGAGCCGGGCAATCTGGGGCGTGAACTACATTGTGGCATCTGGGGGGTGGGCCAGCCCTGGTATCCTGGGACCTCGTACAGTGTCCCGGGACCGTCATGGGACACTGACGCGGTAGGAAGTCATAAGATTTCCCCTTCTGTATCCCGGGAGTCTCTCCACAACACTGCCACACCCAGATGTGGTCACCATCATACGTCATCACGTGTACACAGGAAGACACCTAGACCTGTCCTGGTGTAGGGACGGCTCGCAGGTGTAGCTCACTCAACCGGGATGCTACTGTACTCCAACCCGAACAGCCTTCTAGATCATCATGAACACAAGACGCTGGAAAACTAATCAAAATCCCCCGCGCTCCGGGGTCGACATCGTGTGTGTGTGTGTGTGTGTGTGTGTGTGTGTGTGTGTGTGTGTGTGTGTGTTATGATCACCTCAGGCATTCTTCATCAGTGCACCACACGAGTGGTGAATCATAGACCATAGTAATTTCTATTTCTATGATCACAGAACCTTGAGTGGTGACGATCACCAGCTGTCGTCTTTTACCTCCTCAAGTGTTTCCCAACACCTACTGTCTCTCTCTGGCCATCTTTAAACACACAGGTTTACCAATGCCTCCAAAACAACTGTTTTGTCACTTGTCAGAGCTTCTCTCAACCTCTTCTTAAAACATAAGTCCCTTGTTATATATATATATATATATATATATATATATATATATATATATATATATATATATATATATATATATATACGAACAAAGTGCATACGATCGCGCACCTTCATAGAACATACAAACCTCCAACAGTCAGGATCGAAACCGGGACCCCTGTGCCACAGGCGGGAATACTACCGCTAAGCTATGGGCCTGGCTAATATGAACTATTCGAAGAGGAGCTTACATCCGTGACCATTCCTAACACATATATACAGCAACACATGATGGAGATGGTGAAGACCCATCATAGTTGTCGACCAAGTCCCAGACTTTGCAAACCTAATGACGCAGCTACAGGTTCCTTCCTGCCACATGTTGCTCAAAATGACGACAAAAAGTGTGAAAATGCTGCGCCAGGTCCGGCGCTCGCATTAGACTGGCTCATGTTACGGTACGCAGCTAAGCTTTGGGAGAAGAAGGGGTTACGAAGGTTCGAAGCTTGCTAAGCTGGAGGAGGAGGAGGAGGAGGAGGAGGAGAAGGGAAGAAGGCAGAGGAAGCCGTACGTGAGGTGAGAGCAGACACCTGCAGCTTCAGCACAACCATCACCACCTGCGGTGCATGCACACGGTACACCCGCTCAGACACTCCACCATGGTACAACCCCCGGGCATGATGGTACAACCCCCGAGCACGACGGTACAACCCCTGAGCACGACGGTACAACCACTGAGCACGATGGTACAACCCCTGAGCACGATGGTACAACCACTGAGCACGATGGTACAACCACTGAGCACGATGGTACAACCACTGAGTACGATGGTACAACCACTGAGCACGATGGCACAACCCCCGAGCACGATGGTACAACTCCCGAGCACTATGGTACAACCCCTGAGCACGACGGTACAACCACTGAGCACGATGGTACAACCCCTGAGCACCATGGTACAACCACTGAGCACGATGGTACAACTCCCGAGCATGATGGTACAACCCCTGAGCACGATGGTACAACTCCCGAGCACGATGGTACAACCCCTGAGCACGATGGTACAACCACTGAGCACGATGGTACAGCCACTGAGCACGATGGTACAACCCCTGAGTACGATGGTACAACCCCTGAGCACGATGGTACAGCCCCTGAGCACGATGCTACAACCCCTGAGCACGATGCTACAACCCCTGAGCACGATGCTACAACCCCAGAGCACGATGGTACAACCCCTGAGCACGATGGTACAACCCATGAGCACGATGGTACAGCCACTGAGCACAATGGTATAACCACTGAGCACAGATAAACAACCACTGAGCACGATGGTACAACCCCTGAGCACGATGGTACAACCCCTGAGCACGATGGTACAACCCCTGAGCACGATGGTACAACCACTGAGCACGATGGTACAACCACTGAGCACAGATAAACAAGCGGTGGACAACAGTACGACCCTATGAGCACACCAGTGCAATTCATCCTTGACCACAACTACTAGATCTTTGAACACGCCGGGACGACCTCTCGCTATGATGGCACGACCTTTGACCTGACCCTTAAGGCTCAGGTCAAAGATCAAGACATAACATCCAAGGGTCGTACCCAAGAGGTTATACCGAGAGATATACATCATTTCAGGCACACATTACAACATGTCACAACATTAAAATGGGTAATATACACTTCAGTACTTTTGCCACAACATCAACTAAAATGTTTTATAAGTAACTCGCCACTTTACCCACTTAAGAGGCCTCAGACAAACTTGTTCAGGATATACACACACAAGCTCATACTACTATTCTGTAAGCGAGATGACTTAGGTTTCTGAGGACATTACAGCTATCCTGGTTAATAACGCTAAACTAATTGTGGAACAAGATTAAAGGGACATGGAACCATGCCAGGCCGACGTGCCAGTATACAGGGTTGTGTTACTCCCTGATAGCTTTCTTGTGAGTGTATCTCTGTGTAAGACACAGGAGGAGCAGCACCCCTGAAGCCCCTGTGTAGCGTGGCGACCATCTTACATCCCCCACCCCTGAGCTGGCGGTGTGAGGCGGGTGGGAGAGGGAGAGAGAGGGGGTCAGGTTTCGCGTCTGGTTCTCGTATGGAAGTCCATCACAACACCGCCTCTGACCTCCACAATGACTTGACCTGACCTGAATGTGGAGGTCTAACTTTGGAAAAACCTAACTGCAAATGTTACTGTAATGAGAAATGACCATAACAGCTGAAAGTAGGAGCAACTAACTCTTCTTATTTCTCACAGGGAGGCAGGTGCGGCCTATTATGGACAGACCAGCAGCTGGAATATATCATTAAGCCTCTGAGTACGACGGTATGACCCTTGATCACAGCGGTACAGCCACTAAACACGATGGTACGACCCTCACACACACGAAGGTAGTATCTGTCAACACTGGCCATGAGTTGTGAGTCCGGAGGAACTTTCGTGGATCCATCATACCCAGAGAGGAACCGGTGGTATGGGTAACGTGTGTGAGAGAGAGAGAGAGAGAGAGAGAGAGAGAGAGAGAGAGAGAGAGAGAGAGAGAGAGAGAGAGAGAGAGAGAGAGAGAGAGAGAATGTGTGTGTGTGTGTGTGTGTGTGTGTGTGTGTTCCACAGCCTGTGTTGTGCCAATAATAACAGTTCCCTTCATCGCCTCCAACACTCACTCCATCTGCATACTTCCTCTACCATCAACCTCCTCCTCCTCCTCCAACACCCACTTCATCCCCAACGCTCCTCCACTCACAGACCCTCCTCCAACGCTCACTCCACTTTCAGCAAGTCACTCCATCTCCACCAGTTGCCACTGGGTCTCCATCAACGCGTGGCCCACAGTGAGCGACGCCTGGCTTCCAACAATAATGGGCGAAGTGTGTCCTTTCCTCACACCATCGGTGACCGTAATGGTGGTGTGTCCTTACCTCACCCCATCAACAGGTCAGAGCGAGTGTCGGGTCAACAAAGAGCCATGTGAGGCCACACTATCTTCCTTGACGTTGACCCTAGACCCAGGTCACTGTAGCCTTACAAAGTTGACCACATATTGTCAAACACACACAGACGTCAGTGACCAGGAGTCAGCACAAACCAGCCTGGGTCAGACCGGAGTGGGTTCGAATCGTACGTGTGGAAGTTGGTCTACATCCAACCCAGGTGCTCATTCCCTCGGGGCTGGTCGATAAATGGGTACCAGGATTACAGATTTGTGTGTGTGTGTGTGTGTGTGTGTGTGTGTGTGTGTGTGTGTGTGTGTGTGTACACATACAGGAGTAAAGACATGGCACATATATATATATATACACGGTTATGAGACGTGGCAACACGAGTGTAAAACTCTCTCCCCGTAACACACAAATACCATTCACACACACACACACACACAAAGACAACCACTTAGACATTATATGACATACCCATTGACGGAAGTGTATCAACATACAAAAGTACAAAGACGACAGACTGACACAGACAGACAAGGACAAGCAGCTGAGACACAGACACAAAAAGAGCAAAGACCATACAGACAGCTACAAGAACAACTCCATCCCAACCACTGTGAACATCATTCTATGTTGTCTGTGTACAGACTGTCTGTCTCACACACCCTCTGTACACTTTCAGCCCTTAGCAAAATTTTAAGTGATAAAATCACTTATCATTATCCTAACTGTATTATTATCATTATCAGTCATCACGCTTCCGTATCCCCCAGGTAAGAGCGCGTAGTATCAATACGAGGGTTCGACGCTTCTGAACACTAAAGACAAAAATATTTTCACGTCTATTTCTATCACCCTCCGCCCCCCTTGTTTTCATGCAGGGGTAGGGAGGTGAGGCTGGGGCACGGCAGGGGCAGGAGAAGGGAGATTTCGAGTAAGGGAGCTCTGGGAAGCGAGGGGACTGTCTGGTGCTGAGTGATTATGGGGGGGAAGGAGGTGGATGGGCCTAAGTAACGGTCCCGGGTAGCTGGGGGAGGGGGAGCTAGGCCTACAGATGACAGCCAATGGCAACGAAGATAAGGCAAATACCCACCAACGGACCTCCAGCACCTGGGGCCAGACTGCCCCGAGACACACTACCATTGTTACCTAAAACTACGCCGTCATGTGTGTGTGTGTGCGTGTGTGTGTAAGAGAGAGAGAGAGAGAGAGAGAGAGAGAGAGAGAGAGAGAGAGAGAGAGAGAGAGAGAGAGAGAGAGAGAGAGAATGTGACATGCTGGTGACCACACGACGCTCTATAGTCACCGGTGACGAATGTAAACAAAGTCAGCTGGGTGCACGTGGGCGTTACAATCAGCTGAGCGACCCCACGTGTGCTCCCTCCACCAGCACGTGGCAACATCGAACCCCAGGAGGACAGAAGAGGGAAGGCTGGGGAAGCCTACACACCCGGCCGTGCACATCATCTGGTCTAACCCAGGGCACATGATGGTGAGAGATGGCTTACATCAAGTCCTCTGCGGAGGAAACTGTGAGGTTTTGAGTCACCCGAACATCTCTCACGGTACGAAGCTGGGCAGCCCGGGAGAGCACGTGTGGCTGGGGTGTTGTGATGGGCTGGGGTTGCTTGCTGAAGGGAGGGAGGCAGGGGCGTGTCCTGGTAATACCCCCTGGTTCTGGTCTGGGGAGCGTCAGCAACCCTCCAGGAACTGTCGCCTCTACCAGCCAACCAGTTCTCACCTTCACTTTATGTGTGTGGTTACAGTAACGTTAACCCGCTCCCTCTCTCTCACCACTTTCTCTCCATCCCTCTTTCACCACCACACATGCCTCCTTCTCCACCACTCTTGCCTCCTTCTCTACACCTGCCTCCTCCGCCACACATGGCTCCTTCTCCACCACTCTTGCCTCCCACTCCTCTACACCTACCTCCTCCACCACTCTTGCCTCCCACTCCACTACACCTACCTCCTCCACCACTCTCGCCTCCTTCTCCACTACACCTGCCTCCTTCTCCACCATACATGCCTCCTTCTCCACCACACATGCCTCCTCCACAATTCTTGCCTCATTCTCCACCCCACCTGTCTCCTTCCCCACCGTTCCTCCTTCTCTCTATCTCTCTTCATGGATTAATTTGATTCAGTGGAATTTGTAAAGTGCCAAGACTTTATGGCTACTCAGCGCTGTTGGACATGAAAAAGCCAAATACTTACAAACTATCTGTATACTATTATATATCATGACTTTGTACGATACCTAAAACCTTAAAATCACATTTACAAAAATATATATTCTGGATTCCTTTCACAACATTCTCATCATTCTATTTACAATGACAGTATTGTCTAAGGTGTATGGAAATCCCTCCAAAGAGGTGAAAGGTTCCCTCCCTCCCTCCGTGGATGTGTAAGGTACCGCCACTCCCTCCAAGAAAGTATGAAGTTCCTCCCTCAAAGGAGGTGTAAGGTTCCCTCCTCCCTTCCTCCATGGAGGTGTAAGGTTGGTTCCATCCCACCCACCTTCCTCCATGGAGGTGTATGGTTCCCTCCCTCCTTCCCTCTAAGAAGAAGGTTCCCTTCCTCCAAGAAGGAGTAAGGTGGTTGCCTCCCCCCCTCCCTCCGAGAAAATGTAAGGTTCCCTCCCTCTGTCCCTTCCAGGAGTGTAAGGTTCCCTCCCTCCGTCCCTTCCAGGAGTGTAAGGTTCCCTCCCTCCGTCCCTTCCAGGAGTGTAAGGTTCCCTCCCTCCGTCTCTTCCAGGAGTGTAAGGTTCCCTCCCTCCGTCCCTTCCAGGAGTGTAAGGTTCCCTCCCTCCCACGAGTGTAAGGTTCCCTCTCTACTGGCAGGGGTGTCCGGGCCCCTGCCGCGCGGGAGGCCAGGTATGCCAGTAATGTACAGGTGTTCCGCCTCACTTCCCGAGGCCGACCCCGATGTCCTCACCCGGTGCCGCCCCAGCGGGTCTGGCCTCTCGCAGGGGTCGCTTGGGACCATTCCCCACCCGCTGGACACACACCTCCACGGGACCTTTCCCTACTGGCGGGGAAAGGGCATGAAGAGGCGTGGCCAGAGGGTGAGGAGAAAGGTCCACGACGACGAAGGTGAGGAGCCTTTGCATTATGGCAACTCAAAATCTAGAAGTTTAACTCGATCATTACGAACAAGAAATACATGATCTAACTGTACTATAACGTTACCCCTAAGCCTGGTAGACTGGCTTCAGGTACCGAAAGAGCTGAACGTGGGAGGAGAACAACCCGAGACCACAACACAACCACGGAATGGAAGCCCTGACGCTACTCACTGGGGAAAGCAGCAGCACACGGCTCACACATCCTCGCTCACACACACACACACACGTGATCTGGTTTAACTTCCCCAGTACAACTTAAATCCCCTCAGTGCGACGACTTGTTCCCCTATGTGCGATGACTTTACACGTTGACAACGATAACTTAATCCCTTGACGTACAACCACTTAACCCTCTCAGGCCGCCACATTAAACCCCTAGGTATATACCAACACAGGAGACACTGTAGACTGGTATACCAACACAGGAGACACTGTAGACTGGTATACCAACACAGGAGACACTGTAGACTGGTATACCAACACAGGAGACACTGCAACACCTTAAACCATAGCCTGCGACGGCTTGACCCCTACAAGAAGAAGAGTTAACCCTTTTCTCACCATTATAACCCGAGAGTGTGACAATCTTGCCTCACCGTACTCAAGACAGGTTGAGTTATCGTACTCAGGGAGGTAGACACTAACTCTCACACAACCAACCACCATGATGATCTTATATTCAATTACCTCACTACAAGACGAGCGTCATAAAACATTTTTGTCGCGTATTTTCTCATCATGCTGAAGCCTGGAGGAGGCAACCTTATCTCTCGGTTCAGACGTCATGGCCCCACGAACACAGATCTTTCATTTATCCGTGTGTACCACAGAGGAGATGGCTCGTGTTCCAGATCGAGCCAGTCCCACTGCTAGTTGGTGAGAACATTCTCCAACATAAAACTAGAAGATACCATTATTAACTTCAACGGAGGAGTGAAAGTATAGGAAGCGGCAGGTCCTGATAACTTTCACCCGAGCAAAATATAGTTGAAAACATGACAGTCACGCTCTTAACTGCCTTTACGAGTAATAACTTGATAATGGTAGAGTACCACATGAGGAAACCATCATTTAACACAAGATCCTACGTTCTTCAGTGGATCACAATGAAAGCATTTATTCGCATCTTCCTTTTTTTCGACTAAATCGTTTGTGTCAGACAAATCTACATGGTTTCTTCTATGATATAGTGAACATGCATAACGAAAGTGTGGCACATGATATAGTGAACATGCATGACGAAAGTGTGGCACATGATATAGTGAACATGCATGACGAAAGTGTGGCACATGATATAGTGAACATGCATGACGAAAGTGTGGCACATGATATAGTGAACATGCATGACGAAAGTGTGGCACATGATATAGTGAACATGCATGACGAAAGTGTGGCACATGATATAGTGAACATGCATGATGAAAGTGTGGCACATGATATACTGTATTCCGAACTGCAGACAACACTGGATAAAGTTACGTCACATGGTACAGACTGGGTTGTACTGCCGTGGTCAGAAAATGGGTTGACGGGGTTGTACTGCCGTGGTCAGAAAATGGGTTGACGGGGTTGTACTGCCGTGGTCAGAAAATGGGTTGACGGGTTTGTACTGCCGTGGTCAGAAAATGGGTTGACGGGGTTGTACTGCCGTGGTCAGAAAATGGGTTGACGGGTTTGTACTGCCGTGGTCAGAAAATGGGTTGACTGACTGTAAACAAAACGTAGCGATTAACGGTCAAGCCTCGGGACGATTAGGCAAGTGATGTGCCGCAGGGTTCACTCTCACGTCCGGCTCTCTTCCTCATACATATTAACGACAGTGATAAGAGGCTGTACGTTGTGAAGATATCGAAATTCGCTGACGAAAGTAAGCTGGGGAAACAGAGCTACGTCAAGAGAGTGAGCGTCGACGGTTGCCAGTTAACACGGACAAGCATGGACTGGCCTCACAGGTGGCGAGTGAACTTTGAACATCGGTATGAGCAAAGTTTGACACGTCGGTTGTACAAACAGAGATGACAGGCTAAAGCATGAATGCTCTTGAGGTACAAAAAGGCAAATCAGGAACACGTCTTTGGTGTAACAATCTCTGACGACCTGAAGCTATGTAACCAGGGGGGAAAACGCTGCGAATCTAAATAACAGAAAGCAATCGTGACCCCTCACCAGTAAGTCACCACTATGAATTATGTAGTCAGTTATGGTGATGCTGATCAAACAGGACTTACGACAGAATGGTGAACAGCAGCGAGCATTACTCCAGGACTGCGAAACATGTTCTGTGAGAGCCAGGCAGATGACAAACTTATCCAGCACAGAGAGAGAGTTAAGAGACGACTTCATACACGTCTTCAACATCATGAAAGCCTCTCACAGTGTCGTTCTAGGCAAGTCTATGAGGCCAGATTTGTCTGATTTCCTAATAAAGGATGAAAGTCGAGTTCCAACGTTTTACTTTGAATGAGGCGAAGTACTTTTCCTTCAACAGGATTTTGTTAATATACGGGACGAGGGACGATCGACCGATCAGTGTAGCTGAGAGGTGCACCAGGGCTACGTCTGAGAACAGATTCCGCTGCAAGCCCACGGCTGACATTTGCGCCTCCTGAGTTACAACATAGAAGTCTGCAGGTATTTATTTCTCAACAAGTCTACTGTTTGTACCGTGACCACGATAATCTCTGGTTCTGATCTCTGGCATCCTGACCAGCAGCCTGGAGAGAGAGAGAGAGAGAGAGAGAGAGAGAGAGAGAGAGAGAGAGAGAGAGAGAGAGAGAGAGAGAGAGAGAGAGAGAGAGAGAGAGAGAGAGACATTGATGATCTGAGGTTTGTATCCTTTGTGTCCCACATTCACGGCTTGCTGTGTGACCGCCTTGAAAACCTGACCCCTTGAGCACGACGGTGCGGTGCGACCCTTGGGTATGATGGACTGACCTCTGACCTGACCCTCATGAGTAACTACGCTTACCTACGACCACCACCATCGTCCCGCGGGGGTGTCAGCGACCAGCACCACATCCCAGAAGCGCCACACTCCCTTGCGACCTCTCCACCCTCCTCCAGTATACAAAATGACTCACCCTGGTTGATGTTTTTAACTCCCCCCCCTTTGACTCCTGTGTGAGACCCGTCTGTCTCTTTACATCTGTGTGGGCACGTGTGTGCCTCCGTGTGTAGAGGGTGCTTGTGCCTGCACGACCGTACACAAGCGACCGGGTAACTTAAACCAGTTTTTCCACCAGTGGACAGTCGCCTCCCTTGTCAGTGTGAGGCCAACCCTATGTGAGTAAGCTAATGATGCCTTCCATGTACTCTCCGAACCCCTCCTTCCTCACACACAAAGCCCCAGGGGCGGGGACAGAGCCTTCCCTACCACACACATAGCCCCAGGGGCGGGGACAGAGCCTTCCCTACCACACACACACACACAGCCCCACGGGTGGGGACAGAGCCTTCCCTACCACACACATAGCCCCAGGGGCGGGGACAGAGGCTTCCCTACCACACACACAGCCCCACGGGTGGGGACAGAGCCTTCCCTACCACACACAAAGCCCCAGGGGCGGGGGCCACGGCCTTCCCTACCACACACAAAGCCCCAGGGGCGGGGACAGAGACTTCCCTACCACACACACAGTCCCAGGGGCGGGGACAGAGCCTTCCCTACCACACACTTAGCCCCAGGGGCGGGGACAGAGGCTTCCCTACCACACACACAGCCCCACGGGTGGGGACAGAGCCTTCCCTACCACACACATAGCCCCAGGGGCGGGGACAGAGACTTCCCTACCACACACACAGTCCCAGGGGCGGGGACAGAGCCTTCCCTACCACACACATAGCCCCAGGGGCGGGGACAGAGGCTTCCCTACCACACACACAGCCCCACGGGTGGGGACAGAGCCTTCCCTACCACACACAAAGCCCCAGGGGCGGGGGCCACGGCCTTCCCTACCACACACAAAGCCCCAGGGGCGGGGACAGAGACTTCCCTACCACACACACAGTCCCAGGGGCGGGGACAGAGCCTTCCCTACCACACACTTAGCCCCAGGGGCGGGGACAGAGGCTTCCCTACCACACACACAGTCCCAGGGGCGGGGACAGAGCCTTCCCTACCACACACATAGCCCCAGGGGCGGGGACAGAGCCTTCCCTACCACACACATAGCCCCAGGGGCGGGGACAGAGCCTTCCCTACCACACACACAGTCCCAGGGGCGGGGACAGAGCCTTCCCTACCACACACACAGCCCCAGGGGTGGGGACAGAGCCTTCCCTACCACACACACAGCCCCAGGGGTGGGGACAGAGCCATCCCTACCACACACACAGCCCCAGGGGCGGGGGGCCACGGCCTTCCCTACCACACACATAGCCCTAGGGGCGGGGACAGAGCCTTCCCTACCATAGACACAGCCCCAGGGGCGGGAGGACAGAGCCTTCCCTACCACACACACAGCCCCAGGGGCGGGGGCCCATTGCCTTCCCTACCACACAAACAGCCCCAGGGGCGGGGGGAGAGAGCCTTCCCTACCACACACAGTCCCAGGGGGCGGGGACGGGGGTATAGCCTTCCCTGACACACACACACACACACACACACACACACACACACACACACACACACACACACACACACACAGCCCCAGCTGGTGGTGGTGGGCAGAGCCTCTGACGACACCAGGAGGACGCCGGCGAGGTCCGTCTGATGAGACGACTTCCCCGCTGTGTTACTGGCAATGAAACCCGCCGACAGTAACAATCTAATGAGCCATGAACCTCCATAAACACAAGGTCCGGCCCGAAGCCTGGAGGAAGGAGGAGGAGGAGAGAGACAAAAAATGATGTGGCCGAGGGGTGAGAGGAGGGAGTGAGGGTGGGGGAGAGATCCTATCACAGGTACTGAGCGTGGATCACGACTGTGGAAGGATCTTCCCAGGGTTAACCCTCCCATACCTGTACACTACACACACGTCCCTCTCTCCACCACCAGCGCTTCTGTGACCATTTCAAGCACGTCGAACCTACCGTACGACCCTTGGCGTCCAGACCCAAGGGCTGGCCATCATACCCAAGGGTCGTAAGGCGGGTGGGGGGTGTGTGTGGCGGTGGGTCAACTTCCAATGGCAGTGAGGCGTCGCTCTTGGCTCCCCCTAAGCCTGGGTGAGGACGCCACCTCACCACCACGTCTGTCTGACCGGTGTAATCATGGCTGGTCTCGGCCAACACCTCACCGTCACCAACCACCATCAGCGATGGATGTTATCATCCTTTTTTAAATCACGTAAAGTCTTTCATTATACTTTGGGTGTACTGACGGATATATATATACCTTGCCATCTGTGTCGTGCGTTATGGTGTACAGGACATTCAGGTCACGTCACAGATGGAAACACCATCTGCCTCCCCTCCCTCACTATGCACCCCCTGCCACCCCAAGATACATCCTCCCACCTACCTCCCACCACCATCACTACCCTGCCCTTAAAAGGAATGATTTATCACCTGAATTATACAGGTGATTGGGGGATCATGTGGGGGAGGTAGAGACCCACGTCTCTACCCTCATGCCCTCCCCATCACCCTGCTTCTTCTCCCCAATCGCACCCCACCCCAAGCTCTTTTTCCTAAACCCACACACCTTCCTCCTTCCCCCCTGCCTCACCCCCGACCTCCCTTCTCTACCCCCTGAAGTCCCCCCCTGCTGTAGTCAAGGTCCCCTCCCTCCCACATATACACACTCCCCAGCAACGGATACACATCACATTTTCTGTCAATAACAACAAGAAAGTAGAACATACCAGCACCCTACTCCACCCCCCTCTCTCTCTCTTTCTCTCTCTCTCTCGACTTGCTACGACATCTCAAAGTTCCGCTCGCCACGCCCCATCCACCACCACACAACATCCGGCCGCACCACACACCCCATCATCATTATGTCCCAAACCCCATGGGTCTAACCCCCCCCCCCTCCCTCCACCCTTACGCACGAATCTTACGCACACAATACGCTCATCCCTCACAGCCCATCTCCAGTGGGACGCCCGCTCCCACCAGTGACCTTCCTAAGTATGTACGAAGACGACCCAGGGAGGTATATAGATGACCTGACCTTTTGAGGTCATCTACAAGGTCACGGACCGAGAAAGACCCGAAGACCAGCTCCAGGTACCAAGACGACCGTAGCAACATAAATCAAATCTACATTTATGTTCAACTTCTTATCACACAGCTCATTCTAACTTGGCGTAATCAAGACGCCCACTGTACCACACACAACAACAAGGATCACTGGCAACAACGCTGATATCACATGAGAAACTAAATTATCATCGAATCACATAACTAACTTATCATCGAATCACATAACTAACTTATCATCGAATCACATAAGAAACTAACTTATCATCGAAACATTGAAAAAAAAAAGGTTTGACTTAATCCTCCAAATGTGATCATAGACAGATGGTCGGAGTCGCTCGTACTGGAGGTAAACAACAGAACAGCCTCTTATGTTACCATTAACTTCAACCACAATGACCTTAACATCGCTGGTTACACACTATATATATATATATATGTATATATATATATATATATATATATATATATATATATATATATATATATATATATATATATATATATATATAAAATGTGTGATTCTGAGACTTTACGCTGGGTGGATGAAGCTGCGAGAAACAAAAGAAATCGGTTTCACAGCCTGGGAGACACACACCACTCTCACCCGCCCGTCATACACACATCACCATTAACTCTCTCTCTCTCTCTCTCTCTCTCTCTCTCTCTCTCTCTCTCTCTCTCTCTCTCTCTCTCTCGACAACGAGGTAAAATACATTATAGTCAGATGTTCTGCAGATGAGACGAGAGTAAGTAGAACACTAGGATGAGGAAAAGGAAAATGTATAAAAAAAAAAAAAAGAAATGACTGTAATCTATAAATGGGAAGATAAAAAAACTGACGGACTTTTCTGGAGATAAATCTTGGCCAACAGGAAGAGTCAGAGAAAGCGGAGGAAAACGTCAAAGATCTGGGAAGTTTTATCACTGAGGAAGTGGAAGGAAAGCGTAGATAAGACAGCAATATCAAGGTGAATAATGAGTGACGACGTGATAATGAGAACTTTCACAACGAGAGACGGAAAGATAACGACGCGAGATGTTTAATGCTGACAACAGAAACGAGAGTGAACACGGCTGAGCCGTACGATCGTCTGGTCAAACACACGCGAGTGAGCAAGTCAGAGAGAGAGAGAGAGAGAGAGAGAGAGAGAGAGAGAGAGAGAGAGAGAGAGAGAGAGAGAGAGAGAGAGAGAGAGAGAATTCTGAGACACTTCACAAAACAACACTGTGGGACTGGATCATGAGAGAGAGAGAGAGAGAGAGAGAGAGAGAGAGAGAGAGAGAGAGAGAGAGAGAATTCTGACACTTCACACAACAACACTGTGGGACTGGATCATGAGAGAGAGAGAGAGAGAGAGAGAGAGAGAGAGAGAGAGAGAGAGAGAGAGAGAGAGAGAGAGAGAGAGAGAGAGAATTCTAAGACACTTCACACAACACTGTGGGACTGGATCATGACACGAGGACACAATCCAAAACACTATGGCTCAGAAAGAAGAGAATAAAGCATGGTAATCCTATGTATGGCAGCTGACTGAAGGCATCTAGATCTGAATGAGTCTCAATGAGACATACAAAAAAAGGATTACGTCTGCAGCAGCATCTCTTGTCGTATGAAAATCATTTCAAAAACAAGATACAAGACTCTAGGAAGAGGTTGAGAAGCCTCACTGTAGTACAAGACAAAAACAACATTTACTGTATATGGCAGAACCACAGAAACATTTAATGGAAACCTTGGTACATGGTTCACGTCAGTTCCAGATGTACCCGAGGAGGACAACTCCAGCATGAGCGTGGAAGTCCGCGTTCACGACCCCGACCTTGCTGGAGTGATGGGCGGTGACCCCTTACCACACGACCCGCGGAGGTCAGGTGGATCAGTGGGGTAATTACTGTAGGGAAAAATAAACGAGGTCGTGGGAAAGAGAAACCAGGAGGCGTTCAGCGGCGCGAGCGGGAAGCCAGAAGACGGAACTGTACGATGATCGTGGACGATACCAAGTCTGATGACGAGAGACAGACGGCTCGTGGGTCACACTACAAGCAGACAGCACAGGGTGAGGATACGAGAGGAGGAGGGAGGAGGAGGAGGAGGAGGAGGAGGAGGAGGAGGAGGAGGGAGGAGGAGGAGGAGTTCAGCCTAGTGAGAGACTTTTCCCACGGTGGGTGGAGCAGTAAGTGGAAGATAGACCATTGTGTGTGTGTGTGTGTGTGTGTGTGTGTGTGTGTGTGAGATGGTCCATCATCCTCCCAGTCCATTAGCCACCCGCACCACCACACACCTCCAGCACCCAGCTGTGGTGGTAGAGGCCACCCTCCGTAGGGGTAGAGACAAGCCTCTGCAACCATTGCAAGGTACACATCCCATGTACTCGTGCCCTCGGTCCATGTCCTACGACTTGTGCATGCCGGGACAGACCGTGTTGTTCCCGTGATGGATGGGACTGTGTCCCTATCTCGATTTAATGTCCCACATGATCCAGTACTGCGCCAGACCACATAAGCTGACAGTGCGGACCCAGGGGTATGTTTTTATTCAACAGGATTTAAATAAATAAAACTTTATCTTACCCAAGTCGTTAGTGCTACTGGCGAGAAAATACCCTTAACCAAATAAAGCCAGAATACACGAGTATATATATGTATATATATATATATATATATATATATATATATATATATATATATATATATATATATATATATATATATATATATATATATTTTTTTTTTTTTTTTTTTTCATACTATTCGCTATTTCCCGCAATAGCGAAGTAGCGTTAAGAACAGAGGACTGGGCCTTTGAGGGAATATCCTCACCTGGCCCTCTTCTCTGTTCCTTCTTTTGGAAAATTAAAAAAAAAAAAAAATAAAAAAACGAGAGGGGAGGATTTCCAGCCCCCAGCTCCCTTTATATATATATATATATATATATATATATATATATATATATATATCATGGACAGTACAACCGAGTGGTCTCTGTACCCAGCTATCATGCAAATGGTACGAGGTTCGAATCCTTGCTGTTAGAGGGCATTAAGTGTTTATGAAAGTGCGCGTTCATATGTGCTATATATATATATATATATATATATATATATATATATATATATATATATATATATATATATATATATATATATATATCTCGCGAAAAACACTTTGAAAACCAGATGGATTTGTATGTGGCATATAAGGATCTGGAGATGGTATATGATAAGGTTCATAGTTGCTTTACGAATATACGGTGTCTACGAGGAAAGCTATCAGAAGCAGTGAGAAGTTTAAATCAAGGGTGTAAGGCATGTGTCCGAGTAAGAAGAAAGGCGAGTGAATGGTTCCAAGCGATGGTTGGGGTGCGGCAAGGGTGTGCGATGTCATCATGGTTGTTTAATTTGTTTATGGATGGGGTGGCGAGGGAGGTAGATGCGAGAGGCCTGGAGAGAGGGGTGACTATGATGCAGTCTATGGGGGATGAAAGGGCCTAGGAAGTGAATCAGTTGTTTACTGATGATACAGTACGGGTGACAGATTCGAGTGTGAAACTGCAGAAGCAGGTGCCTGAGTTCGGAGGGTGCGTGCAAAGAGGAAGTTCAAGGTAAATGTGGAAAAATTAAGTTTATTAGGTTTAGCAGAGTTAAGGGGAAAGGTTTGTTGGGGTATGAGTTTGAATGGTGAAAAACTGGAGGAAGTGACGTGCTTTAGATATCTGGGAGGGAATATGGCAGTGAATGGAACCATAAAAGCGGAGGTGAGTCATAAGGTGGGTAAGGGGGCGAAGGTTCTGGAGGCACTGAAGACTATGTGGAAAGATTATTACCTGTGAGAACAAAAATGGGTATGTTTGAAGGAATAGTAGTTCCAACATTATATGAATGCGAGGCATGGGCTATAAATGAAGCTGTGCGGATGAGGGTGGATGTGTTGGAAATGAAATGCTTGAGGACAATATGTGGTGTGAGGAGTTTGATCAAGTAGTGAACGGGTAAGAGAGAAAAGTGGTAATAAAAAGTGTGGTTGAGAAAGCAGAGAGAGCATGCTGAAATGGTTTGGACATATGGAGAGAATGAGTGAGGGAAGTTTAACAAAGAGGATATATGTGTCAGAAGTCAATGGAACGAGAAGACCAATTTGGAGATGGAAGAATGATATGAAAAAGATTTTGAGATCGGGGCCTGAACATACAGAAGGGTGAAAGGCGTACATGGAATATAGTGAATTGGAACGATGTGGCATAGTGGGGTCGATGTGCTGTCAATAGACTGAACGAGGGCACGTGAAATATCTGGGGTAAACCATGGAAAGGTCTCTGGGGCCTGGTTGTGGACATGGAGCTGTGGTTTCGGGGCATTACACATGACATCCAAAAAATGGATGTAAGTGGAGCAGATGTGGCCCTTCTTCGTCTGTTCCTGGCGCTACCCCGTCAACGCAGGAAGGGCGATCAATTATGAAAATAAACAGACAGACAGACAGACAGACAGACAGACAGACAGACAGACAGACACACACACACACACACACACACAATACAGGTGTTGAAATCATCTGAGGCCTCGACAGTCTTGATATTACGACCAGACCAGACCAGCATCTCACTCCAGGACTCAACGACTGCAGATTTACTTACAGTATGGTCAAGAACCCGTTAGTTCACTTGCGACGTGTTCTGTAATACGACAGTTGACATACAGGATGACTTGACCGGAGTCCAGGACGACAACACCATACGTACGTGGACACACAGACCACCAGTCCACGAGCGATATCATTAACGCCTCAACACTTACTAAACATTAACCAACTTGTTGCTCTTGCAACCTACCCATACGATGCACAGTTCGTGATCACCTGTGATATAAAATGTATATTCTGATAAATAAATAAATTAAAATATCTGACAAGACTCTGCTCTCTCTCTCTCTCTCTCTCTCTCTCTCTCTCTCTCTCTCTCTCTCTCTCTCTCTCTCTCTCTCTCTCAGGCTCCAGTTACGGATAAAAGTCCACATCAAGGCCGGGCCTTAACTGAAATACAAAGAGGTTAATGAAGGGGAAAAGATGCGACGAGGAAAATTATTTGCGAGTCTTGGAGAAAGTCTTTTAAAAAGTGCAGTTTGTATTGCTTTGTATCATCTTCTCTACCCCCATCGAGGCCTGCCCTCGACCCCACCACCATCCCTGGGGCTCGAGACCTGCCCCAAACCCCACCACCATCCCTGGGGCTCCAGACCTGCCCCCGACCCCACGAACATCCCTGGGGCTCGAGACCTGCCCCCGACCCCACTACCATCCCTGGGGCTAAAGACCTGCCCAGACCCCACTACCATCCCTGGGGCTCGAGACCTGCCCCAGACCCCACCACCATCCCTGGGGCTCGAGACCTGCCCCCGACCCCACCACCATCCTTGGGGCTCGAGACATGCCCCCGACCCCACTACCATCCCTGGGGCTCGAGACGTGCCCCCGACCCCACCACCATCCCTGGGGCTCGAGACCTGCCCCCGACCCCACCACCATCCCTGGGGCTCGAGACCTGCCCCAGACCCCACCACCATCCCTGGGGCTCGAGACCTGCCCCAGACCCCACCACCATCCCTGGGGCTCGAGACCTGCCCCCAGACCCCACCACCATCCCTGGGGCTCGAGGCCTGCCCCCGACCCCACCACCATCCCTGGGGCTCGAGACCTGCCCCCAGACCCCACCACCATCCCTGGGGCTCGAGGCCTGCCCCCGACCCCACCACCATCCCTGGGGGGTTCTGGTGAACAGTGGGCAGAGCCAGGCCGATGGTTCGTGGCTCAGGTTACGGCCGCCCACACCACCAACCTTTCCCCTCATGCTAATTAAACCTTTCATCTGCTTCGTGAACGAGATCACCACACGCGCTGGTTCTGGCGGACCCGCCAAGCGACCACCACTGTACTAGAAGGTGGGTAGGGTTTACCAGGCGTGAGCGAGAGGCACCTCCCTGGGTCGACGGCAAGTGTCTCAAGGCAGTGAGGGGGACAGCTCCAGGCTGGGAGGCGTGGAGGCCTCACCCCCCAAACACACACACACACACACACACCTCCTGGGGCCCCCGCTCTATCCTCCTCAGGACTCTCTCTCTCTCTCTCTCTCTCTCTCTCTCTCTCTCTCTCTCTCTCTTTCTCTCTCTCTCCCATTGGGCCCTCCTGCCACCCTGGAGCCCCTCTCTCCCAGCCTCTAGTACTCTCCCTCCCTCCCACGCCAGAGCCGTCGGCCACACCCACATCATGAGACGGTGGGAGTTGTATCAGCTGTTGAGCGCCAGATGGTGCCAACCATAGCATCTATATACACCCTCAGGAGGGAGGAGGCTCGCGGGGCAGCAACACTCGCCCCTTCTTGGATGATGAACCTGTCATGCTGACTGTACACGAAGGGTATGGCCA